>NW_017717338.1:0-36397 GCF_001865875.1 Lupinus angustifolius
ACATGTTTGAGATCACATTACATGAAATTTCCATGTCACTCATCCATATTTGATCTATGTCATTGAGTATATTAATATGGTGATCATCGTGGTTGAGTCACACTTAAATGTGATGAAAGTTGCGGTGGTTCCATAGTTGATATATGGGATGTACCAGATTGTATTAAGGAGAAGTCTAAACGTAAATAACATACAGATGCGCGCCTAAAGAACCTATGATATAATTGTTTCAGGAAGATATGAAGCCCAAGTGAGAGATTGTTATAAATTTATAATTTCTAATTAAGACGAGCATCATATATTTGATACAATGATATCAACTATTTATTTCTGGGGTTACATTATAAGTGATCTAATTACTGTCACTTCTTAAATTTCTAAAAGCTGATAACGGATATGAGCTTAATGGGTGGATACCCATCAGGTTAACCCATAGGGGATAATGGGAACCCTATAAGTTAACAAACGTATAAGGAAGGTTATGGTCCCCAACACACCAAATCAAATTCAGTTTTCTCCTCTCCCCATCAGAGTGAAAACGCAAGTCCCAAGATGAATCAGAGATTTGGTTGAGGAAGGTCATCATACCACAAAACCTCTTTCAGAAATGTAGATCAAAGGAGCACATTCAGGAACATGGATTCAAGTATGACACTGCACCCTTTGTTTCATATATGTGTGAGAATCATGAAATTCAAGATCTTATGATTGATATTTCACCAAACAAAGGAATTCCCAACAACAGGTGTTGTCAAATAGTGTCTTGAACTTCAAGGTTCTAATATCACTAACCAGACAATGGCAACCAAAAAGTTACCCAACAATTTTTACATATTGTAACCTGTTACATAGTCTTAGTGACCTATTACTCACTGTTATATGGTTCGAATAATTTGTTACCTAGGTCTAGTGACATGTTACTCAGGTCAAGTTACCTATTAGCACTTAGCTTTTTGTAAATTATTTAACTTTGTCTAAGAGTTTTCAATTTCATTTCAAAATAGTTTCTCACTTTCATTTGAGCATTGCTTACTAATTATATTAGAGTGTAAATGATATACATACTTATTGAAGACTTAGACTCTAATTGAAGCTTGATCTTCTTGTGTCTTTAATATCCTCTTCTTTTTTCCTTCTTTTTGTGTGATCTTGGTGTCTTCATCAAAATCGTGTCAATGTCATGAGCAAGATTTTCTTTACATATTAGTCATTCAAATAAGATCCATTGGTCCATATTAACAATTCTTAATTTCATAATAATAATGGTTAACATCTAAATCACTTCAAAAGGATGATTTGTATATGGGTAAATAAGGAAGACTACCTATGTGAAATTTCATTCCAATATGAAATTTACTCAAAAGAAAACATATTGTAATTTACAAAATACAAATAAAAAAATCATAGTTTTATAAATATATTATTTATCAAATCATTTAGAGTATTTATATAATGTTACACTGTTTGAAGTGATGATCGACTAATTAAACTTTATATTGTTTAAATTAAATATTATACTAAGTATAAAATATAATAAATTTATAAATATAAATATTATTGTTTAGAATATATTATTATAGTAGAATAATTATTAACAATGCACTGGTAGAATAATGTGTAAATTTTCCATGCTCTAATTGATTTTGACCAACTCTTGCGGTACCATTTAATCAATTTTAAATTTATAATTTTTTAAATTTGACCAAACTAATTATATATCGATTATATATAAAAATGAAATCTATATATTATGTGTATAAAGATTTATACACACTCATTACTAGAGGTGTTCGTGATCTATTTGATCGCATTTTAGCCAAAAAATCACATGATCTAAACACTTAATTAATATGCGATCCGGTCTATATTATATTAAGATGTCCAATCATATCCAGTTCAAATATTATATGCCGTTTTTGGATCAGTTTTTTTATAAAAAAATTAAAATTGCATATACATCCAAAACTCATAAAAAATACTAATTATTAAGCATAAAGCACTAAAAATAGTGTTCAACAACATCAAAGCAATAGTAAAACATCGATAATATAATGGATAGAGAGAAAGAATGTAAACATTGATAATATAATATTTTTTAACTATCATTATATCGTCTAATATTTATTTTTAATTATCATTGACTCTTAAATAAAAATAATACAAATGAATAGTAAATAATATATTGAATGTCTATAAATCTTTATATTAGTAATCTATAACGATATTTCATTCATAAAATAAATAGAATGTAATATTTATATAATTTATACACAATTAGTGTCTCATCTACCATTGATGATAAAAATGAATGATCAATGATGCAATGAAATTGTAACCTCTTGTGAATACAATTTATTCTCAAATAAATAAGTATCATACATCTCATGCAATCTACTGACCTACTGCTCCTAATAATAAATAAAAATGAACCCGTAATCAGTCTGAACCCACTCTGTCTCCGTCGCCATGGCCTCATCTGAGCAGCCTCTAAAGAAGCGAAGAATCACCTTCCAAGACTCACTTCCTCCTCCTCCTCCTCCTCTTCCATCTGAACCAACGCCCTCACTTCAACCCTCTCCGCCACCAACTCCGCCGCTGTCTCAGGACGAGATCCTCGCCAAGCGGCGGAACAAGGACGAAATCCGAAGCGTGCGGGAGTGTTTAAAGCGGATTAGGTTTTGCTTGTCTAAGAAAGATGGTCCTACCTTTACGCCTGACCTTGAACACAGTTATCTCGCTCTCATCAACGCTTCCAGAGGTAACCGCTTTTCCAAAACTTCTACTCTTTGTTGATCAACATGAATTAGTTTTTTATTATTTGATTTAAGTTTCATTCAATTAGGATCTTATAATGTTTTTTATTGTAATTGAATTGTGATTGGTTGATTTTACTGGAGAGGAATATTGCCATGGAATTGAGGAATTCTATAGACAAGGAGAGCTGAGGAATCTTTCTCTGTTAGTTTAAATATACCTTAAAATGTTGTATTTGTCATTAATTGGTTTCAACTGTTTCGGTTTTTGAGATGTTGATCGGCTTTAACTTAAGTAGTGGATGGAAAGGTCTATATGTAGGTTTTAGAATGAATGAGGAACTTGCGCCAGAATTTGAAAGTTCAAGTTGACTATGTCAAAACAACTAACAAGTATATAGTTGAGGAGGGTGTTTGTGCATTTTCTCCAAAAAATGCAGGTAAAATGCGTGTGGTTTAACTATTAGAGAATTTGTAGGGTTTATGAGAATGAAGGAGAAGAAATTGTGAGCAATGTAGGGTTTGCAACTGTCCACAGAAGTTGTATTGGTTGAATGTTTCCATCTTTGTGCACAAAAGTGGTAGTTAACTAGTTATAGTAGTTAATTATACCATTTCGCGGTGTGATACCACTAGTGTGGCCTCTGGCCACTATGGAAGCTCTATTGCGATGCATTTTTCCGTGTCGTGCAATTTATGACTGAGATAGTGACCTACTGTGGCCCATTCGCAAATATTGTGGCTATCTAAAACATGAAACGTGGAAGCTATCTAAAACATGTTTTGGTTAGTCCACTACATTTCCACTACACCACCCATTTCCGGCCACATTCTAGTAGCCCAACCCTTCTCATACGCCCCTGTTCTGTGACTTACTCTGTTTACTTTTCAGTTTAGTTATTGTTTTATTCAGTTTTTTATAAAACAATTTCCTTTCTGTTGGTGGCGCTGGGAGGAAGAGATGTATTATGGTTGTTATTTGTCCTATTTCGAATATGATATTTATGACATTACCTTTTTGTCGAGGAGCTTGGATAAATATTCAGTATGCAATTCATATTGTAAAGTACACTTTTTGTTATTCCATGCAGTTTTAACTTTTATCTTCTCAACTTAACTCTTCATTTTTTTATACTAAATCTGTTCTAATATGATTAAGGATAAAAACGTTACTTATCTTCAAACAAACATTTCAGAGGATTTTTTTTAGAAAAAGGCAACATAAACATTTAGAATAAAATATTCAATATATAATTTCAAAAACTCTTAAGAATTGATAGACAATTTATAAAGGATTCAACATCCGGTCCAGGAACAAAAATATATCATCAGAAAATCAAACCAAAATATATCATCAGAAAATCAGAGAGTGGAGGTGGAAACATCCTCAGTGTCCACTTGAATCCCCTTAAAGAGCCCCCTTTAACAATCCTTGAAACTAATCGTCGTAGAATAAATAAGGGGATTTATCGTAAAAAATTGGCCACTGAATATTTCTCCATCTTTCTGGAAGAAAAAGTAGTTTCATAAATATCATATTTGAAATTGGATAGATTGCAAAACCATAATATCTCTTCCTCTAAATCACTCCCTATAAAGCAAAGTGAAAACACCAAGCACACTCTCTGTCTTTGATTCATCAGTAGCCATGGACCAAGCTATGATGCCACCGAAGAAGCGAAAATACTATAGACTGTCATTAGAAACACTGCCATCTTTATCGCCACTAGCCCTTGAAGAAAGGTCACCCTCTACACAAACCCTATCTCTACTACCAACTAGGTCATTGGTTGAAGAGGAGATCGCCGCAAAGTTGCGAAACAAGGATGAAATTCAAAGCGTTTACAAATGCCTCAAGTATATTAAGTTGTGCTTGTCTCAGAAAGACAAATCTTTCGCATCTGACCTTGAAAAGAGTTACCTCAATCTCATTGCTGCTTCCAAGGGTAACCACCTTTTCAATTTTTGTCGATCTACTTGAATTTCTTCTAATTTGATGTACATGTCAATTAAGATCTTATAATGAATCTGATTGTAACGAAGTGTGATTTATTTCACTTGACCACGAAATTCTACGCAAAAAGCCCTTCATGGAATCTTTTTGTTATTTATGTTTGCCTGAAAATTTTGTTTCTCTAATTGACTGCTAACATCATATGTGAAGCATTTAAAATGGAAGAATTTATTTCTTGTTCTTGTTTGGAATGATATTAGTTTTAAGGATTCAATTTATGTCAAATCGTTTGATACATGATGATATCTCATGATCTAAATCTTCAACTTGCCAGTTTTGCTAAGATATGTATCATTTCAATGCTGTTTTATATTTCATAGTTAATTGGACTCTAAACATATATATGGTAAAGATTGCCAAATCTTTTTGATGTGCTTCCCATAAAATGGTATTATGGATGCAGTTGTATGACATTTTTTCTCATAAAAGCAATTTTATTATAATTATAAAGTTGCATCCTAGAGGGTGAGCCTCGGCGCCATGGTAAGGTTGCTTGCCTTTTGACCTGAAAGTCATGGGTTCAAATCCTGAAAGCAATTTTACTCTTTTAAGATCCCACTAGGTGGGAGTCTCATGCATTGGACTGCACTTTTTATTTTCAAACTTGCATTCTACCGTGTTTTTCTATATCCTGTTCCAGGAAATGGTTAAAATGACCATTTGAGTATTTGTTATTTTCAATTTTGGCCCTGTTTTGAGAAACGTTCCAGTTATGTAAAATAAAAGGAATTGGGATTCCCTGCATACAGGACTCAGTGAAATCATGCATTGCGCTGCTATTCTAAGAAGTTTTAATCTTATTGTCTATAGTTACATTTTATTGAACTACTAACTAGTATATGCAATTTTATTAAAACTATTTAATAAATCTCCTTACTATTGCTGGGTCTACTCACTGGCATGGGTTTTTCAATTCATTAGTGTACTTCTCTGTTGCTCAAAGTGAAACTTCTGTAATGTCACAGGTTGTGTAAGTGTACAACGTATTGTGGCTGATCTTATTCCTCAATATGCATGTTACTGCCCAACAGCTTTGGAAACTGCAGCTAATGTGATAATTAATATGCTTAACCGGAATTTGGCTTTGATTAACAGAGGAGAAGATTCTAATGTTATTGCATTTGCAACTGCTAGAGCCTGTATTTTTGGCCTAGCTGACATCTGCTGCACTGCTTCTTCGGTGGTGCCAACATCTACTGTCATTAAGGGAATTCGCTCTGCTGTTTTTCAGAATGTGCTAGCCTTTTTTATGGCCTTGTTTGAGGGGAAGGATGTTATACAGTTGGTTGACAAGAATTTCTTGAAGATTCAAGATTCCCCTGAGGTCTTCTCGGAGTTGAATCAAAAGGTTTTAGATGAAGATGATTGCTCATTGATTAAACTGACAAAATCCTGTGCATTGTGTCTACTTCGGATTTTCTTCTCTTGTCCAAAAGACTTGCTTGCAGCTTGCATGGAGTTCTTAGTCTCTTCCACAAAAGAAGAAGCTTCCACAGGAATGCGTTTTCTGAGCCTGGTGACTAGCACTTTGGACGATGGTAATGATGCAGTTCTACTTTTGGATAGTGCAAAAGATGGACCTAAATCAAGTACAGGTTCTACTGGGTCAGATATTAGAGGCGACGAGGGTGGTGAGGAAATTATGACTGATGACAACTGTGTTTCGGGGAGTAATTCATCAGTTTGCAATAGCTGCTTGCTCATGCTGGTAATACTTAATGATTGTTATCTTTCTTTGTGGATATCAGTCAATATTATTGGTAGTGTGTAGTTTATTTATGGAAACTGTCTTTTCTGATTAATTTCATGCTCTTTGCATCTATTTTGAACTTTATTATTGATCTATTCTTGAAATTATCTTTGCAGCTTGATAGACTACTCTTCTTTTATTTTGCTGTCTCCTTTGGAAGAGTTGTACCCATACGGTCACCTTTGATTAAAAGTTGTTCATATATCAGTCTTACAAATAGTTATGCACGTGGTAGTGTCATTGACTTGAGGTCTCATCTTTTGTAGATAGTTGAGGCAAGCACAAAGCTTGAATACACCTTTCAATTGTGTTACTGTTAAAAGAATGAATCTGCTTCCGAAGGAAATTACTATTAAGTTGTTATTTTTTCCTTTTAAGCAAAATGACTTTTGCATATAAGGAAAAATAGGTTTCTAATGTGTATGCATAAAAAATAGATACCTAACTGCTTCTGTCTTTCAACAACCACAACAGAACCCTTACCCAGTTTTTTTCTTGAGGGGGGTCAGCTTACATGGATCAAATGACGCCATCGTGTTATGTCAAAAGCCAAGTCCACTATAGGGCTATGTCTTTGGCTTTGCTCTCATGTAAAATCCATGGGCTTTTTAGCAGCGTTAATATGGTAGATATGTAGAGAGATTGGCATGCTTTATTGCATGTTCCTGTTGATCAGTTTGTAGGTTTTTCTTTTCGTATCTTGGAGGATTTCTTATTCTCTTTTAGTTTTCTCCCTTTCTAATAATATTTATTCTCTTATAAAAAAACCTACCTAGCGGAGTTAAAGGTTGTTTTGTCGTTATAAAAACCAAGTCATCGGACAAGCCATTCAAATATAACTCCTTTTTATTGGTTTCACTGAGTTTTTTCATTGTTTTCCTTTGCCTCAAAATATTGGGTTGTTTGCCATTGGTTCAACTCATACTCTTTCTGACTAGCTTCTGTTGGTTTCCCTCTAACATCTTCAAACTATTGTAGGCACGTTTCTATCATTTATTCCTTAAGTTCCTTGTTTTACTCTAATATATTCATTTCTTATTTTATCTTTTCTTTTATGACCAATAAACAGCTCATGTCTTACATTTCAGAATAAAACTTGCAACTTTCATCCACTGCATTAACATTTATACTTCTCATTGTGTATATTTATTAGTTCAATTTAAAATAAATATTGATAAATTTGTTGCATTGTTTGGGCTAGAGCTCTAATCATCCACTTTCACTTGTATAGTTATAAGAATACTCATCTTCTAATGAATTGTAATCAGAAATAATAGTAATGTGTATTAGTCTATCAAACTCTTAAAACAAATGATCCCTGTAAGGATTGTGCATAAAGGTCACATGTCATTTTCAATAATTCGCAGAGTGGTTAATTTTGTGGAAGATATAACTAAACTTATCATATTGAAACTACATTCTGAGTGAGTTCTGAGAGGCTGAGTGGTAGATGTACTTGTCGGGTTTTAGTGGCTGTTGAGTAATTAAATCATTGTCAATGATATGTGCGAATTTGATTGGAAGAAATATGAGCCCTGGCAGCTCCATTTGCCTTGATCATTTTGAAACTTAAAATGCCTATGCTACATCCTTATTTTTTAAGGACTTACGTGGATCTGCCCATGTCATTATTTTTATTTATATCTTGGTGATTATGTTGGTTCTGTCTCTCCCACTTTGTTTTATTTTATATGGCTGCTGTAAAACATTATCCATAAACAAGTTTGTGACGTATATCAAATACTTGTCATTTTGGTAGAAATTTAAGGTGATGAACATACTGCTTGGTAGTGTTACTATTTTGTTCTTCAATTTTATGTTTTCTTCAAAGGAACATAACTTGGTATATAGCATTTAATTGTAAAGCCAAGATGGGATGCTTTTGTTTTTATTCTTTTGTCATGATATGCTTTTTGCTTAATTTTGTTGATATTTTGAAATTACTAATTTACTAGCATATTAGTTGTTGCTGACATTGAAGAACATTGTTAAAAGCTTTGTTCTAAATTCTTTCTGATGACACTTTTTCTTGGCCTTTCTCTATACAGGTTCTTAACAAGGACTCCTCACTGAGGAAATGGATGTTGCATAGATGTAAGAAATTATTGGACTTGCTTACTAATTCTTCACCTGAAATTTCGTCATCACTGCAAGGAATTCTTGGAATGATTCCTCAGCAAGCAGATTTGGAAGACTGCCAGATAGATAGCGATGAAGATAAATCTGATTCTTCAACTTACATGAATAGGAATGAACATGAAATTGTTGGCAAATCATCTGGAAAAGTTGGAATTTCAAAATTTCTTGTCGGGTCTTCTACTGGTGGTCTCACCGATAAAGTTTCTGATACATATTTGAGAGGTCATGGCTCTGCAGTTTCTCCTGATACTGTTCCTGTATCAAAAATGGGTTCTCATTTTGACAATGGACTCTCTAGGCCCATAGGGGAGGAAGGGAATATGCCCAATGTTATGTGTTCCACACCTAGAGACTTAGTTGGGCATCAGATGTTGTCATCTGGGTTTAGAAAGCCATTAGATGTTAGGAGTAATTCGTGTGAAGTTAGTGATGATTGCCCAAATGTTGAGAAAAACCAAGCTTTAAATATGAATTTCAATTCCCCTCCATTGAGGTCATCTAGTGGAACTGCTTGTAATATTCTGACATCTCCTCATCATCAGTTTATGTCACCGTCTGCATTGAGAAGTCAAATTGCCTGGTGCTGTGATGGGGATCCTGCAGCCATGGATATTGTCTCTGCTTCTAAGCAGCTCTGGGTAGGTTGTGTAGGCCCTGACATGTCTGAAAGCCATATTAGGTTTCAATTGGAGCGGCTTGGTCCTATTGAACAATATTTTTTCTTCTCTGTGAAAGGATTTGCCTTGGTTGAGTATAGAGGGATCATTGATGCAATAAAAGCTCGACACTATTTACCTGGAAATTTTCCATGCTGTGTAAAATTCATGGATATTGGATTTGGAACTAGAGGTGCTATGAATGGTTTTGCAATTGGCTATAGTTCTCATATTTATGCTGGAAGCATTTCTAGTCAATGGGCTAAGGATGAGATCCTGCATGAGTCATGGAAAGTAATCCGTAAATGTCCTCTCTCAGTTATTGATCTTAGCTGTGAGTGTGCATTACTTATGGAGTTTGAAACTCCTGAAGAAGCTACCTCTGTCATGTTGCATCTGAGACAGCTCAGAAGAGAAAGAAGTAACTATAACCCACATTCTGCTCCAGTAACAGGTAATGTTGGAATTGGGCATGTTTATTCGGTTGGTGCAACACCTGTGCCCGGCCCTCCCCATCTTGAGCTTAAAATCAACAACCAAGTTGCTGGATCGCCTCATGCTCGGACTTTGCCTGAGAGCCCTGCTGACAGCAGTCAAACTAGGATGTCTCAATTGTATTCTTTACTAGCATCATTGTGTACAAAGTATAATATTAATCAAAACATAGGTCTCCACAATAACTATATGACTGGAAATAATTGTGCTTCTTCCATGCGTGGGGAAGATACAGTTCCGTCCAGCACTCTGTGGATAACTATTCCAAGTAGTGGCTCTATGTTTCTCACTGATAATGAGCTAATGGCCATTTGCAACCTTGCTGTCGGTAACTCTGGCTCAATAGTGAGGTTGACACAAGCAAACGTGCATATGGGATGTGGTTGGTTTGTTGAATGCAGTAATGTTGATGGTGCAGTTTCTGTTCTCAAGAATCTTCGTGGTTGTCCAGCGTTGTTCTTCCAGATTGAATTCAGGTTATACAAGATTAATTTTTATAATATAAATACATAAAAACACTTATGCTTTAAGTTTGTGGCTGACCTTTTTTTCTTCTTTGTGTGAATGCATTTACCACAAACTCCAATGGCTTCTCATTCTCTCATTGAAAGGCACCAAGTTACATGTGAATACATGGTCCTCATTTTCTTAAATGTTCAGTGAATGTTTATGACATGTGTACTTGATGCCATGTAATATTATTAGAGATTGGAAGTAGAAAATTGGTGGATAATTTTTCAATTGACTCGTGTAAAATATGCTTAATCTAACTGGATGCTAATTACTAAAAATCTCATTCTTTTATTGAAAAGACATCAAAATATTATGTTCAGATTCCTTGCCCCTATTTTATGAATTTTGCATTTGAAATTTCATATTGAGTGAATATAATGAATTACTTCTTGCAAATAACGTTATACATATTTTTAAAGATTTACTAAATAATAATATAAAATAGTATTCATTTTGGCATTACCATCTGTCCTGAAAGTTTAAGCTGTTAGGTGAAAGCACATTAATGGCTTAATATATCTATCACATGCTGGCTTATGAAGAGCTCTTTTGGCTTCAGTTGTGAACAAAACATTGAGCAACCTATCTTGTTTGAGTTGAAATGTAAGGTTGCTTGCCTTGTGATTTGGAGGTCATGGGTTCAAATCCTAGAAACAACTTCTTTGTTTACGAGAGAAGGGATGTGTACATTTCCCCTCCCGGACCCCACTAGATGAGAGTTTCGTGCACTAGACTTCCCATTATTAGAAGAATGGGGGCAAATCGAGAGAGGAATTAAATGGGAAGCTAGAATTGTGGAGACAAACTTTAGAAGCACATGACTTTCATATAAGTAGAAGTAAGTCGGAGTATATGAAGCGTAAGTTTAACAAAAGGCCGACAAACTCCATTGTAGAGGTACAAATTTGATCATGCCATACCACAAGTAACTAGATTGAAGTATCTTGGGTTAATCATACAACACAATGGAGAAATCGAGGGAGATGTAAACCACAAAACTCAAGCCGAATGGATAAAATGACAGAGTGTTTCAGTTGTCATATGCGATTGTAATGTGCCACTCAAGCTTAAGGGAAAATTTTTCTACACAACTATAAAATCTGCAATGTTATATGGAGTTGAAGGTTTAACAGTAAAATGTCAACAAGAGAATAAAATTAACGTATTACATATAAGAATGTTGTGAACGATGAGTGAACATGCTATACAAGATAGGATTAGGAATAAATGCATTGAGCGAAAGTTGGGGTAACTATTATTGTAGAAAAGATGGTAGAGTCGCGCCTAAGGTGGTATGGACATGTATGGAAAAGAACATTAGAAGCCTTAGTAAGAACGGTCGACCAATGAAGGTTAGTCCAAAAAAAACTATAGGTGAAATGATTAAGAAATTTTTTGAGATCAATGCTTTGTCAATGAACATGATTTAGGATTGAGTATTATGGCATCATCTGATCCAGATAGTCAATCCCACCTAGTGGGGATAAGGTTTGGTTATATTATTAGATGAATAGGGGTGGCAAGGATCAAAACTCCATAGCTCTTGGTCTCGATCTGTAATACCATGGCATGGACCATTTCTCTCTAAAGCTTAAGCCTTTAGGTGTATATGCACACGGATGACTTGTATCGTGAATAGTTTCCCTGTTGACATAAAATTTGGAGAAAGAATCGATACTGCTAGACATGTAAAAACCAAACAGCTTTTGGTTGAGGTGAGAATTGACATGATAGTAGAGCCTCCATGACCACACGAACAAGAGTCTAATCCTTTCCGTCTTCCATTCTTCTAAATAAAAGTTCAACTGAGCATAAGGTAGAACAGGGCTTTAGACGTAACACCAATCTTGAGCCTTCACTTAACAGTTTACTCTATTAGGACAGTTGGTCCTTGACACATAGAATTCAAACATATAACTCAAAAGTAAATTACCTAATATATAAATAAAAAAACTGTTCTCTGTTGGTGTAAAGTGTAAACCAATTTTGTTTTATACATTTGTCAGTTGATCATGGACTCTGTTTCCATGTTTGGCTAGGGGTGTTACTTTTTCCAACAGATTTTAGATTGTTTCATAACAAGTCTTAAGGATAATTTAGAGTTTACAAATTTATATGGTTATTATCCTCTCATTTTTATACAGCAAACCTGGAAATCAGAATGCTCTTCTATTTCCAAATATACCGGAGAAAAACTCTATGGAGCACGTACATGGTGCACCTATGTCTCAGTCAAACTGGCACTTTCCTGGTTCGAGGGAGATGTCAGAAGTTGGAGCAAGGAAGCCTGATGATTATGATAATTTATCAATGGATCCTCAACAAGGAGGTAATACTACGGATTATTAAGGAAAAAACTGTCAATTTTTCTTCTTTTTTTGATTTGGCATGCCTGTGGGCTCTGAAGCACGGATACGTTGAACACTCTCACGTGTCGGTGTCGGACACGTATCCAACACAAATACGCTCAGATTCGTGAAGGATACATATCACTAGAATATTCAAAAATAAAAAATAAAGATGAAGATACATATCTTATACATTTTGAACAAAAAATAAAATAAGATAAGATACGTTTTTATCAATTTTATGAATTATTCTACTATATTTTCTAGTTTTGGTACTTGGAATTTTGGAGGACAATGATTTACAATTTCCACTATATGTTCTACTTTAGATATTTTGATTTACACTTATAATTTTATCATATTTTATGTATTTTTTACTATTTTATACACGTATCCATAAACGTATTGTATCCTACATTTTAGAAAAATGTGTGTCGACGTATCAGATATGTATTGTATCTGACACACGTATCTGTATCCGTGCTTCATAGTGGGTATAGCTTTGTTTTAAAAGGTTTTATTGATTGAATGAAGTTAGGTGCAAATGCTATTTTCCTGTGCACTGAACAGCTGTGACTGTAACTGACTCCATTTTCTACCAGGTGGTGTTGCACATTCACTCTCTGTAATACAAGGACCTTCCGTTCCACCACAACAACAAATTCAGTCCTCTACATTCATTCGCCCTGTTTATGGTCCTCCAAATGGTCCATGGGATTCACAGGGAATGAATAATCAATTACCTGTCAACCAATTCAGGACAGGAGTAATGCCAAATAATTTTCATGGTAGTTCTGTTACAAGTCCTTTCATACCTGCATCAGTAACTCCACTTGCTCAGATACAGGGAACTCCAATGCCGCCTTATAACCAGCTTATTCCTCGACCAGTTATACCACCATCTTTATCATCTTTGCCACATCCTCAGCCTGAAATGCCGCCTCTGCTTCCTTCTTCTCCGCCACCTTTACCCCAGACACAGCCACCCTTGGTTCCTCCACCACCTCCTCCACCTTTGCCTGTGCAAGAATCAATCAATATGGAATGTTCAAGTCAGTCTATGCAGTATCAATGGCAAGGGAGTCTCTGTAAGAGTGGGGTTAACTACTGTACAATTTATGCATGTAGAGCAGATTCAAATATTTGCAGATACTCAAATGACATACCTGAGCCTGCTGAGTAAGACATCATCTGTTGATTCCTTACTGGTCAGAATATTTTCTTCAAATATATGCCTGTTTATGTTGCTGTTTCTTTGATGCAGATGGCCCACAAAATTAGACATGACTAAACGCACAGATTTTCAACATGTGAAATCAACATTTGCTGTTACTCCACATAATAGAGTGAGTTTTCAAATATCCTTTGACTTCCCTCCTTTCCCCTGCCATCTCATGCTCACTGTTTCATGAATTGCTTCTCTAATTCGTTAGGTGATGCTTTATATCGGGCTACTACATTAAATGTGCTTTGAGTATAGTTTTAGGTCTATGCGGCTAGGATACTATAGTATGCGCAAACATAACCAACACGTTTTGGTTCCCATGTAATTCTGATTTGCTTGTCAATTCACTCTCCTTTGTACTAACATGCCTGATGGCATGTCTATGATCTATTTGCATAAGACATTTGTAGTTTGTGTAGAGATGGGTAAATCCAATGCATGAACAAGAGTAGATTAGATTGAATTATCTTGCTCTATAATCAAACAGCTGGAAGTTTTTTGAATTTTGAGCTGGCACTACTGTATGGCTCCCTTCAGCCGACACTATATGCGCACTGCAAACCATAAAATGATTAAATGATTATAATATATAATGCACTATTAGGAGATATGCTTATGATGTCAGTGCCTTTGGGATTTATGGATTATTATAATTTATCTGTGATTTAGGAATTTCTTAACTTGGTTATTTGACTCTGGATATATGTTCCTAGTTGAGTCACATATGTATGGCATGTTGTTTGTATCATGGACCTTGGCTTAATATTTGATTATTGAATATTGAGAATTGAGCATCTATCTTAGAGATGGCATAGTCAAATCCATGCAAGAGAATTGCAATATCGAAGTCTTCTAACTTTGATGGATAGAAGATCAGATATATTTTGTCCACCTTAGCAAATTATTCTTTTCAGTATATTTTCTGACTGGGCTGGGTGTTAGCTTGATTTTTGATAACAACAAAATTCCTTCCTGGATTTTTGTGTCAAGAAATGACTATGCCAGTCTCCCTATTTTTATGGCTATGAAATTTTAGAGCTTCCTGCGTTGTGTTCTGTTCCGTGAATCTAACTATGTCTTTGTTGTATTGACTTCTGATGCAGAGAGAAGTGTGCCGTTTGATACCATCTTCCACAAGTGATCACAGAAGGGTATTTTTTTCTATTATTTATTTCTGAATCTAGATTGTATTTTTGTCTTCCTCTCCTGATCACAGAATTTTATGGCAGATTTGATTTACCTGTTCTGTGGATTGTTACTGAAATTTCTAGAAGCAACCAATTTACTTCATAAATTTTAATCCATCATTGTTGCAACTTGCAATTCCTCTGAAATGTTTGCTTTTTTTCTGAAGGCCATGGTAGATCAGTTTTTAACCACCGACTGAAGTATACTTGCAGCACAATTTAGTAAAAAACAAAAACACATCCCCTTTCATATTGCTCTATATTTTTTAAACTTCCTCTCAACATTTTTAATCATTCACATGTTACTATCATGAGAGTTAGAATATGTGTTTTATGCTGTAACATCTCTTGTAATATTAACCATGTGTCCTTCAACCAGTTTCAGGATTTCATATCATACTTAAAGCAGAGGGATTGTGCTGGAGTTATTAAAATCCCAGCATCAAATTCCATATGGCCAAGGTTGCTATTTATACTCCCCCACTCTCTTGAAACATGCTCTTTGCTTTCTATTGCACCTGACCCATCTGATTGCCTCATTGCTTTGGTTCTGCCCAAAGACACAAACTTTGAGTGGATGTGATTGTTGTGTCCTTTATCATATAGAGCAAAGCTTAGACCTAGTCATAGTATTGTGATTATTGAAGGCATACTTTTGTTTATACACAATATGAATGATGATTTTAAGAAATATGCAATTCTGTTGTTATGCTATTTGGTTGATATGTAGGTTCCCTTGTGTGGGAATTTTTGGTTTGTCTATTATAGATAAACCAAGTCTTGTTAATTAATGTCGTAAGGTTGATGGTAATGTAAATATGCAAGAGCCATGGCTTCACAGTCTTCAAACCCTCTGATGAAGAACATAATAGGGCAAGATTTGGTTTGTAACTAAAATGACATAAGAATACAGTCACAGAAGTAACAGAACAGGGAGTTTTTTGTAAAACATTTTGGTTTAAGTCTGTATATATTATTGGCTATTTCTATAGAATGGTGGGATTGTAGTCTTGAAAGGAAGGTAGTGTTATACTTGCATATTTTTCTTATGTTACTTTTTTTTTTGTATTACCAAGAGTATCCCTCATTCAATGGATAAGGAATTAATTCCTCTGGGTGTATGATTATCCTTTCCAACAAGTTGCTATTATGAATCGAATCCTTGATTTTTTGAGAATCTAGCAGAACCTTACATCAGTAGACCATGGTTTAACTTAATATACGTCCTTAGTCCTTCTGGATAGTGGCATAGGTGGACACTAGAGCACTGGTTGTCTCAACTCTATTAGCATTGCATTTTGCTAGAGTTCAAACGACGTATTGGAAAATACTCTAATTTGCTGGTAGTCCCCCATCAGAGAAACACAGAGGAAGGAAAGCATTATAGAAGGGAGAGAAATAGGATCAACACTTTGAAAATATTAAGAAATAAATAAGCTTTGTAGTTAGCTTATCTAAACAAATAACAAAGTAACAACTGACTCTTTTAAGATTAAAAGAAAGTCCTCATGTTACCCTTGAAAGAGAAGTTGCCAAAAACTAGAAACTGCAGCCAAAACAAAGGTAGAAAAAATAGATTTTGATTTGTTATATCGAAATCTAAGTTTGTCATGATGACATGCACACCCCATATAGTTTAAAAAATGACATCAACTTCCCATTTTTTTGTTGCACTCAAACCTTATTACACAAAAAAAAACTAATCTGAAATCAATGAGATTTGTTCTAACTCCTCTATTTATCTTTAATGTAAATGCTATAAATTTTTAGTTGTTTAGATAATAGAATGGGCGTAAATGTTATATAAAATAGGAAAAGACGATACTATTTTTATAAAAAATAAAGTAAATATATGCGGTCCTTACAAATTTTAAGTATTAGGTTCCGGCAACTACACTTATGAGATTGTTACATTTCTCTAGTCGTTCTTTGGAGTCTAAGACAAAATTATTTCTTGTACTCTTCTTCCCTATTTCTTTCTCTTTCTAAAAATACTAAAAATTAAAACTCCAAGAAGCACCAAAAAGGTACAATTGTTGGAGTGAATGGAAATCCAAATCTTATGGATACCGTGTGCAGCTTTTTATTTTACCAACATAGAAAGGTAGGAAACACTCTTCATCGAAAACGATCTTTCTACGCACGCGTTTAACGAAGAGAACCCTCACACGTGGTTGGCATATTGGAATTAGTTACGGTCAAATATTGAATATCTGCACGTGGCAATCAACACCTAAACTCCATGCCTTACTTTCAATACACATGTAGAAAATGTGATCACTCTATTGGAATGTGAGGTGAAGAAAATATTTGTAAAGTTTTAAAACTATACTTAAAAAAGTTGAAAAATTTAGTGTCTCTAGAATAGAAATAATGACATGCACCAATGATAATGATCTCCACAATAATTGTTCATATTTGACTTACAGTTTCAATAATGATTCTTCAAAGTCTTATTAGAATGATATGAGTTAGAATAATTTTTGGTAATGAAGAAATAAATATATCTAAAATAAGAGAAAAAAATGATATAGTTTAATATTTTTATTCTTGAGATATGAGAAGATAACATTTTTATCATTATATAAAAATATAAAAATGATAATTTACCTAAATATCTTTTTTTTGTTTGTATATAAAATACTATATGAGACATGATATAGATCTCTATTAGTCTATTTCTCAAGTCTATATTTATATTCCACTCTCTACACGAACCCTTTACTCTCTTCTACACATTCTCAACCCTCAAACACCTTACAACACAGAATTTCGAAACACAGTGATGGGAACAGAGAGCCCCACCAATTATTCATACATGGGTCACAATTTCAGCGACGATTCTTCTTCTTCCGCTTTTAGTGATTGCAACAGCGACCGTTCCGGCGAGTTCCAAACCGCTCCTTCTCAAACCCGACGGTTCCTCATCGCCTGCGCCACCGAAAATTCCGACGATCTTATTCACCAACTAGTTCGTGACCTCACTTCCTGTTCCATCGATGAACAAAAACAAGCCGCTATGGAAATCCGATTACTCGCGAAAAACAAGGCTGAAAATCGCGTTAAAATCGCCAAAGCTGGTGCTATTAAGCCTTTAATCTCTCTAATTTCATCACAAGATCTTCAGCTTCAAGAATATGGAGTCACCGCGATTTTGAATCTTTCACTATGCGACGAAAATAAAGACGTTATAGCTTCATCCGGAGCGGTTAAGCCTTTGGTGAAAGCTCTTAATACGGGAAATTCAACTGCAAAGGAAAACGCAGCGTGTGCGCTTCTTCGTCTCTCACAATTGGAAGAGAACAAGGGTATAATCGGAAGATCAGGTGCTATTCCGTTACTAGTGAACCTTCTAGAAAACGGTGCGTTTCGGGGGAAGAAGGATGCGTGTACGGCGTTGTATTCGTTGTGTTCGGTTAAGGAGAATAAGGTTAGGGCTATAAAATCAGGGATTATGAGAGTGCTGGTGGAATTGATGGCGGATTTTGAATCGAATATGGTTGATAAGGCTGCTTACGTGGCAAGTTTGCTGGTCTCGGTGCCGGAGGCCAGGGCGGCAGTGGTGGTGGAAGGTGGGATTCCGGTGCTGGTGGAGATTGTGGAGGTTGGGACTCAGAGACAGAAGGAAATTGCGGTGGCTATTCTGTTACAGATTTGTGAGGAGAGCGTGGCTTATCGGACTATGGTGGCGCGTGAGGGTGCTATTCCGCCGTTGGTTGCTTTGTCTCAGTCAGGCACCATTCGCGTCAAACAAAAGGTAAAGTCGTAACTCATTCACACTGTTCAGTTCAATTCTATGACTTGGTTGCTTACGTGGCATGGTGGTTTGACTGCCACTTCATTCTATTTCAGAATAAGAATAATAAAATAAGAATTGTGAGAGATAATTATCACATAATAACAAAAAATAATACATTTATTCTTTTATTTATTAAAATTATAATCATCCTTATTCATTTCAAAGTCAATATCCATGGTAAAATTGTAAATACGTTAATATCTTAACTTTTTGCTAATTGGCTAATTTAAAATAGAATTGTTTTAGTGCACGTCGTCTCACCTATTGTCATGGCATTAATTAGGTAATCTTGTATAGTTCATTCTGTCACGTTCATTTTGTTTTAACATGTATTTTAATATGTTCATTCTTTATTTAAGGATTCATAGGGTCTAAATTTTATTTAGATTAAAGTTTATTTTCTAAATTTTTCTGTAAAATTGATAAACCGATTCCGAAAAATATTAAATGGGTCAAATTAATCATTTTATGACTAATTATGAGGATATTATTTTTTTTCAAAAAACTATTTTAATTCATATTTGTGATCTCTAGGTATAGTTTTGATTGAGTAAATTACATTGATAATCATGAGTTTTAGTGAAATTATACAAATCATTATCCCTTATTTAATCTTGCACAAATAAATGAAATACTCCTTAAAATATACATACATTAGATTAACTATCCATAAGTATAATTTCTTAAGCAAAAAATGATGATAAATGTAATTAAGTGAAACAAAATATCTTATATTGTAAAGATAAATTCAAATATCATGTGTTGTCAATATAATATATGTGTATAATTGAGAGTGATTTATGTAAATTAAAAAAGAGTAATTTATGTAATTTAATTAAAACTCAATGAATTTCTATATAATTTATTGGTTATAATTTATTGGTTTTGATTTTTATACTGTGGAGATCAAATTGATCTAAAGTGAGTATCCATCTTTTATTTAATTGCACGAGGATAAGAATTATATTATATATCGATATATTTTATTGAAATTTGAATCCGCATCATGTCCCTAAAGATGTATAATTGTGGGTAAAGATCTGTTGACAAAATTGTCAATTAGTTTTGTTTATATCATCGTCTCTAATTCTACTTTTTTATTTTCGAACGACATAATTGAAGTGTCATATTAAAAGTACAACTTCTCCTTGCTCTCGTAACATTAAAAAACTGTCAATCTATATTATTGTTGTTGGGTTTGGCAATATTTTAAGAACCATTTATACCAAGTCTATCATAGAGTCATGTACTTGTATTATTATGTCTTTATGTATAGTGCCATGTTAGGACCACAATCATTTACAAAACATTATTTTTCTCCTAGGTGGAGAAATTAATTGAGCTTCTGCGACAACCAAGATCCGGCAACCTCGCTGCACGTATGTCAGAAGTGTCATAATAAACACCAGCAAACACTCATCATCTCTTAAGGGTGTGTACCCTACAATCAAACACAAATGAATTAAGCAAACGGTGTGTTCTCAAATAGAGAAATATATTAAATGATTGAGCCTAAACTTTGTAAATATCTTTTGTGACGGAGAAGCTTTGTAAAGTTTGTGATATAATGATAAAGTTTGAGTTTTGGTTTGGTATTTGAGCTTTAAAAGATATTGCACACCATTCAGTGCCAATGTTTTTTTTCTCTTATAAAATTGTGAATGTGATGGGACTATCTTTTGTTGGTCCTTCTGCTATGTTACTATGATAATATTATTATATTATCATTGCCGTTATAAATGTGGTGCTAACTTTTTATATATATTTTGATATTAGCGTGGTGCTAACTTTTTATATATATTTGGTTTTAAAATTAGAAGATTAGCAGGATAAGAAAGCATAGCTCTCATTAAAAGTAACATGTTATATGCTTCCATGGAAAAAGGAAACAAGGAGTGAACTACTTTTCATTTTTAATACTTTTGGTATGTTAATCAACTTTTATAGTTACGTGAAACTAATATTCTAAAAAAGATAGGGCAATATTAAAAAGAAAAAAAGAATGGTGATTTCAAGGTGTTCACTTGGTTGGAGTGGAAGACAATAAAAATTGAAAAGGAAAGTGAGTTAAAGCATCACCAAAGCAGAACACTGTGCAAGTTTTGTTGAAGCATTAAACAATAGGAAAAAAAATATGATTTGATGAGAGAAGAATGAATTTCAAACGGCTACATTTTCAACAAATTCATACCAATTGAAACCAATTTTCTTAAACACAAGCATACAAAACCAAAAATACAGAATCAAGTTCAACAAATATCAAAAGGAAAGATTAATTAATTTTGGAGAACATCATGGATTGAGATAAATATCAAATCTTGGATATAGATAAGAGGACAATATAAATCTGCCTGTATGTCTTGATTCAAATAGACTTCCACTATGAACCATGAATATGTCGGATATGATACGTATCTCATATATTGACACACATTTTTTCTAAAATATAGAATATGATACGTTCAAGGATACATGTATAAAATAATAAAAAACACATAAAAAATTTAATAAAATTATAAGTGTAAATCAAAATATCCAAAGTAAAAAATATAATGGAAATTGAAAATCATTATCTTCCAAAATTCCAAGTACCAAAACTAGAAAATATAATATAATAGTTCATAAAATTACTTATTGTCTAGCCCTAGAAACAAAAACAGTATCAATTTCATCTCTTTCTTGAGGGCAATGTTGTGGATCGGAGAGTCAGTATGGTGGACTGACTATCGAAGGATCAATGCAGTGTGACAATATGTTGGTATGAGTCTATGTGGCCTTTAAATAAGTTGATGTTTATTGAAAACAAATCTATCGGATAATGACATGTGACAAAAAAATCTTTTCAATGGTCATGATTTTATATTATTTTTATAAAAAATAAATAAATAAAGTTTAAAAAATCTTAGCCACATGTTTTAGTAATGGTCTCTGCATTATTGGAGAGGAGTTAAACTCGGAATAATGATGTCCACTGTTATTTGTGTTATTTGAAACATTGTGGTCAGTAACCCGGAAAGAGAGGGATTCGAACCCTCCGTACAAAAATTCGTATAATGGATTATCCTATTTTATTCAAAACGAATCCATATTATTCTATATTTTATTGATTCGATACTTAATATTTATTTATTTTATTTTATTTTTTTAATTTTTAGATATTCTATGGATATATATTATTCGCAAATTCGAATATATCTATGTCGGATACGTATCGGACACGAACATGCCAGAGTGTTTGACGAATATGTACTTCAGAATACTTCCAATCCAATTCTTTGCTTGGGATGCTACTGTACCTGACTTTAGAACTAGTGGGGTTCTTGTTGTTTTTTTGCTTATAATGTTCTGTACTTGTTGGATAGAATTAGTAATTGGGTGGTTTATGGCATCCAAGTTAGCTTTACCTAAAACTGTTTGCATTACCTCAATTTTAAAAAACAAGAGATAGAAAACCACAATCAATAACAAACGTAAAAAAGACCCAAGTGGAGGAGATGAGTGAAGGCAATGATGAATATGATTGGAGTGCATGTGCTTTTTTAGAAACAGAGATAGCGCTATTTGAGACCTGTAACCCTTGTGGGGTGTCGATTTGCACCTTAAATGACAGACCCATAACAAAATTGAGAAGGTTAGTTACAAGTGGCATTAGAGAATGGAGAAACAGAATGAGATTGAGAGTGAATAATTGCTTGCTGTTGAGTGAAATTGAGTGTAAAGTTGGAACGAGAGTGGGATATTGAAATTGGCAAGTGAAGGGATGGTTTGAGTAACCGAGTGAGATTCAATGAGTTGGCCCAATAAATCTGTTGCCAAATGATCTTTTGTTTTTGCTCGTTAAATTGTTTCCTCAGGCAGTTATGTAACACATTGTATCCAATTCACAGAATCAAGCTTTCTCATTTTCCATTTTCCAATGTTGAATTTTCTTTCCAATTTTCTCATTTGACAATAGATTACAATAAATATAACTTAGATGGCATTAGAATTTTTTTTAAATAATTTCTCAGCCATAAGAAATCAAAATTCTTAAAATCCTCCAATTTCAAACACACAAAGTACTCAAACAATCTTTATCATCCTTTTTACCCAAATCCCAAACTAACTAAAACAATCTCAATCATCCTTTTTACCCAAATCCACAAACTAAACCAATCAATATCTACCATCATTTTTACTGAATTCCACAATTTAAACCAAACAAATTTGTACATGTCATTCCATATCAATATCAATTTAGAAGAATATTGTTAAAGTTACTGTTGCTCTGAAGAATGGGTTCAATCTTCAGCTAGAGGATGGTAGTAGATCCTTTTGGTATGATAACTGGTCTAACATGGATAATTTTTATAACTTGGTGGACTATGTTCACATTTCTTACACCAGTTGCAACTTAAGGACGGAAGAATAGTGCCTAGGATTTTAGCTTTATTTACTCTATGCTTTGTTAGATATTTACGGAATGGCAAGCGCACCGTATTGTCCAAGTAATAAAGTCCAGTAAAATATTGGGATATCGTCCTTATGGAGCAGAGTACATTTACACTAATTCCTACAAGAATAAATTGAGTATATATTTACAATAATGAGTTTATGAAATTTTGTAATTCGTTGTGTAAAATCATAAATTGAACTAAAAATATTTAAAATAAACTGGGATCGAAATGCATCATTCTTTCCCATTGACATCCATGGATTCAATTCCAAGTAACTTGTGAAGTTACTGATTCAGATGCACATTTTATTCAAATCATTCACATCAATTATTGAGTATAAAATCCTTAGAAAATCACTCAAATACCAATTTCTTGGATATTTGACCGATTAACTAGCATTAAATTCCATGTAAAAGCAATTCATGCATCATTGTCCATTCCTAGAGCAATGATGTATGAAGGAAGATGATCCAGGTTCGGTATCAAGTTTAACTTTCCAATTAAACTTGAACCCAAGAACAAGAAACTAGTAGCAAAGTAAATTCATTCATTAAGAACATGATAAACTTCCCAAAATCAAATAACAATTACAATAGAATCGAATCCAGGAGTACAAAGGTTAGAAGTCTACATTTCGAAACCCACAACAAGATCTATTCACTCATCCTCGCCTTTACAATGCTCGAATCATGAGATTATACAAAGAAATATGAAGTAGAATCGTTTCCACGACTTCTATCCTAATCTCCACTGTGTTTCTCTCTATTTTTCGTGCCAAAAGTGCTTCAGAAGTGTTTCGATAACCTTCCTTATTGTCCAGAACTGCCTATATCAAGTTCCAACTACTATTCTCTCGCTCAAGCTAGGGATTCTCGCTTGAGCGAGAGAAATTGTCATTCTCTCGCTTGAACACCTCGCTTGGGTGAGACTCCCTCGCTTAGGCGAGGGAGAAACATAACCTAAATGAACTTTGGCCCCCAATTGTCGCTTGAGCAACAGTCCCTCGCTTGGGCGAGGGACAGTAGTATCTTCTGATGATTTTCTTCTGAATTATGGCTTGGCCGACCATTCCCTCGCTTGGGCGAGACTTGTGCTATTCATAAACTCATTATTCTCTTGTTTTATCCTTTGTTCATCATTTCCTAATCTGCTAACAACAAAACACAATTAAATTCCTAAACAATACAAGATTTACTAAGTTATCAGGAATTGTACGCAATTACAGCATAAATACGCACTAAGTGCCCCAAAATCATATATACTTCCTTAACAATTTGGCACTTAACAAACTCCCCCTAACCTAGAATCTTGCTTGTCCTCAAGCAAACTAACAAAGTGCAGTTCGGTTCAAAGTATCTGGTTTTTCAAAAATAATCATTCATCCAATCATAGCATGGCTAGAATCATTCACTTACTGTTCACAAAGACTTGTTTCATGATCAATCATAATGGACCAAGTTCCAACTAATAACAGAATGCACATGTAGTTCAATTTCAAACAGAATATCAAGAATAACTCCTCAGTTCAATCAAAGGAACTCTTTCAATCTCACAAGTTATGTATTTCACTCATCTCTTTGCTGGACCCCTAACAATTTGACTTTGCCTTTCAGTTCAATCAAACCATGTACACAAGTTCAATCATGGATCTTTAGGACTTCATCAGGATTGTAATAAGGTCTGGCTACAAAGAATACTGGTTTTTCTAGGATTCAAAAAGGGAGATAGACCATTAGTGCATACTTACCTTTTCTTCTCATGTTCTCTTTCCAATTTCTTTGTACCATGTTCTTTTCTATCAACCATTTGATTATCCTTCTTCAATCGACTCTTTCCTTTTGAGTCACTACTTTCTCGCATGATTTATTTTTCACTTATTTCTTTCTTTCTGTTGCTTCATGCTTTGCCATTTCACACATGGTTGCTGAAAGAGTCTCTTTGATTCCACTACCCTCATAAACACAGACTTCATTCACACTGCCCAACAATACTCATATGCACTAATGATCACTCTCCAAGGGTATGGGGATTGATACATCTCGATGTGGCTTATGTGCATAATTTTCAAAAAAAAAAATTGAGCTCAAAGGGGCTAACAAAAATTAGGTTCATGATTCATCCGGGTAGACTTTCTGGCTGTAGCTCAACTATCCTAAACTAAGGCTTAATCATTTCCATACTATTCCCTGCTTAATGACAATAAAAAATCAGGCAAAGTTCATTGGTGAAATCTATCAAAGAAACTCATCTGTGTTGGGTGCACTCTCTCACCCGGTTATAGGTTTTTGTCCTTTGACTAAACTGCTCATTATTCAACCTATTCGGTATGTGTCTAAATCAACATCCACATCCCAAAACAGTCAAACCTCAGAACCCTAATCATTCACAATCACAAAGTCTTATCCCAAAATTTCATTCACATGTTTCTAGCACATCACAATTGGACAACAGTAAACACATTTAACCATACATAATTTCATTGACGACAAATTTGTTATTGAACTTGAAACAAACAACATCCTACATGCTAAAGAACATCCTAAACATACAAACAACAAAACACATGACAATTACTCCTACATCCTAAATATTGGTCCTAAACATACATCCTAAACAATCCTACGCATACATTCTAAACATCGAAACATAAACAACAACAAAATAGAGGAACCAGTTTCTGCCCATAGGCTCATTAGAGTATGAAATCCATATCATCATCTTCATGACCATCAGCTGTAGCTCTATCTCCAGTGGTTCTAGAAGGTCCTACCCTCTCTAGAAAAATAGGCCTGACCCTAGGCCAAGGGAACTGCTGAGTAAAAGTATATGTGGAACCCTAGAATTGGTTCTCCGGAACCAAAGACTAGAATGCAGCAAACATCCCTTGGTGATGAAACACCTACACCTGACAGATCATCTCATTTTGGAGCTCAAGGTGCTCCATATGCAATCAGAGCTGAGTGAGCTGATCCTGAATGGGAAGCTCCTGAGGTGGTGCCGAGTGAGGCATTTGTGGTTGCTGAGGTGGGAATGGTGGTTGCTAATGTGGAGGTGACTGCTGCTAAGGTGCCTATGGCTGGTTAGACATGTCACCCTACTGAGGACCAGACTCCTCTTTGCAATTCTAACTGATGTAATGCAAGGTGATCAGGGATTTGATCTTCTCAGTTCTGTTAACCTGAACCCCTTGCTGAGCATAAAGTTTGGTGATCAAGGATGGGAACCCCAAAGATCCCTTATTTCCATTTCTGACTATAGTCATGTACATCTCCCATACAATGATCTTAGCCACATCAATCATCATACCCTTCAATATTGCATAGATGAGGTGACAATCAGCAAGGGGCAGAGACAAAACGTGACTGTTTGGAATCACATTGTGGAGTAGAAAATTCATCCAAACCTGAGCCAAAGTGGTCATATACTTCCTATAGATCCAGAGTGGTTGTCCATCACTATTGATGTTGTATGACCTTCCAACCACACATAATAGAGAATTAGTGCCTCTGTTCGTGAATGCACCCTCGATTGCAGCATCATAATACTGGCACAAGCCCCCCTCCTGTGCCTCAAATGGGTTGTTCATCAATTCATTGACAATATCCCTGTCAAACATGATGGTCTTCCCCCTGACCCAAGACTTGTAGGCAAATTCTTTCCCCTATAGTGGATAGGCATTGGCATGAAATTCACGAACGATATCAAGGTCGAACTTGTCAGTTGGGGTGGCCAATGCCCACCATTTCAGCTCAGTCAAGGGTGTTGTGAAAACGTGATAATTATCCGTTTCCATTTGCACCCTCTTTTCAGGAACGAAAACCCATTTGAGGAGAAGGGTGTATCGCTCATGTTTCCCCTTCTTTTTGAATGTAGTACGGTCAAACTCCGATGGGGCCTGTGAAGTTGATGCTCCTCTCAACTACTTAGAAGGAGGGGGGGTTCTTTTGAGCTAGTGTCTTTTTCATCCTATAATACAGCAAAACCACACAATCAGTGACATTAACAACAACAACCACTCATGTTCTATCCAGTACAACCATTCTATTACATCAACTATAAACACATTGAACATTATAATCGCTCATTAGTGTCACAGTTATGAACTAAACTAGGGTTTCTCACTTAGAAAACCAGATTCTCTTGGTGATGACACTCATGGCTCCACAACACAATGCAATGCAAAGCAGCAACAATGTAGCATCAAGAGCTCCTAATCTATCTAAATGTGCCTAAAACAAATGAAACTTAACACAATGCACAAATAAGAAGATAATGAAGTCAAAAATGTACTTACAGTTGTCCGCTCATGATGCACGGGTGGAGCGTGTGAACTATATGATGCATAAGATGTGATTCAAACTCTTGGAGAGGGCACAAGCTATGAGTTTCTCTTGTTCTTTGTAATGGGGATGTGAGGGAATGAACCCCACACCCCCCTTTTTAAAACGAAACTCGTGCCCTCTCGCTCGGGTGAGCCACTCATATTTTAAGGGTCTGTCATCCTCGCATGGGCGAGAGACCTAACACTGAAAAGTATTTTTTCCATCATTTCCTAACCTGCTATCATTTCAATATTTTATGATGATTTTCTTATGAATTATGGCTTGGGCGACCATTCCCTCGCTTGAGCGAGGCTTGTGCTATTCAGAAACTCATTCTTCTTTTTTTTTTCTCCTTTGTTCATCATTTCCTAACCTAAAAACAACAAAACACAATTAAATTCCTAAACAATACAAGATTAACTAAGTTATCGGGAATTGTATGCAATCACAACATAAATACGCACTAAGTGTCCCAAAATCATATACATTTCCTTAATAATTTGGCACTTAACATACTTCTTAGCCATGTGATTGATGTCATTCAACCCATTCTTGTCCCGTCTAATTTGACTTCTTAGCTAAGTTTAGTTTGAACCCCGATGGTTCTCATATTTCTTGGGACTTGCCACCTACAAGAGTGTCCTACATCCTGCAAAGGGACTTATACTTTATCCTGTAGTTTTTCTTTTCCCTTATGGTGTGCCAAAAAAATCATAATCAATGATCCTCATCATTAATATTTGTGGTGTGTAATAGTATGAATAAGATTCAGAAATAATTTTCAGGTCAAACTCATGAGTTTCGAGATAAATATATTGATCTCAAGATGGCTTAGAAGCTATTGATTTTGAAAAAGGAAGAGGTTCCACTAACCAAAAACTGTAGCATCCCAACAATCATTTGTTCTAATTTAATTTCTTTTTATTATTGTGATTGAATTAATAAAGAGTACATAAGCTTGAATTAGAATTGAGTAATAAAATAAGTAGAATAATATAGTCAATTTACTATAAGATGTTATCTTTCTGTTAAGATAAAGAAAAGAAACAAAATTTTATTGTTATTCTTATGATTATCATTATACAATTATATATGTTAAGGTATTATTAGATTTTGATAGTTATTATTTGTATATAGATTATTCTGTTCCATGTATACATATTACCATGGTTCATCTTATTTTTTTTGGTACGTATGGTTCAACTTGTAAACTTTATCATGGAAATAATATATAAATAGATCTTAAGAATTCATAGTTTTTATATAGTAAGAATGATTATAGGTTACCTCTATCCATGACGACACTATCCTCCTTTATGTGTTGTATTGTTCTTGATCAATAAAGAAACTCTTCTATCTCTTTCCCTTCCTTTCTATGCTCTTCCTTTATTGATGGCCGGTAGAGACAAACTTTATGAGCAGAGATATAGACAATGTTCCAGGTCCTTTTTCTTATGAGTATAGTGCTTCCATCAAGCACTATATATAGACTATTTCTCAAGAGTCTTACTATTTTATTGATAACTCTCCATTCAAGACTTGTGTCATTAAACAATAAAATAATATATCCCTTCATGTCACAAGAGACATTTCTTACATTCTATCACTTGTCTCATGTGACAATACAATTCATGATATGATATATATAAAAAATAATCCACATAATCAGAATATATTTTTCATATTCATTACATTAGAAGTCATAATTGTGAACAATAACTAATAAGAATCATGACGGTTGTACATCATTTATCCGATATAGTCCTTTCCATGTACTACTATATTAGGCTTACTCATAACATGACACATTAATGGGAATCACATAATAATGTCATTTAGAAAGAAAATTTTATTTTCAACATTACCATTCTTAAATGTGTACATAAGCATGAAAATAAAATATTAATCAAAAACTTAAATATTAATGAGCTCAGAGTGTCAAACATTAAGACTTTATTAATAACATAATGTTCAACATTCATTAGCAGACATAATGCCTATATTTTAACATGACCCATAAATATTTTCGGCAGTAACCCTTTCGTCAAAGGGTCTGATATCATAAGTTTAGTGCTAATATGCTAAATTGACACTCTAAGTTCCTGAACTTCTTCTTTAATGATAAAGTATTTCAATTCCATATGTTTAGCACCTTTGAAATAATTGTCATTCTTAGAAAATAAGACTGCTATGAAATTATCACAATAAATTTTCAGCGGCTTTACAACATTATCGACTACTCAAAGTCCTAAAATAAAGTTCAGTAGCCACTTAACTAGGGGTGGAAAAATTATCCATAATCCATCCAAATTAAATCCATCCAAATCCATCCGTTAGAAATAATGGATTTAAATGGATATAATCCAATGGATGGTGTTGATAATGGATGGATTCAAATCCATCCATTATATCCATGGTTATATCCATTTGGATGGATAACCAATCCATCCAAAAAAATAAAAATAAAAACAATTTTTTTCTCTAATTAATTCAATATTAATATAAAAAATCTCTCACCTTTCTAAGCACAATCTCACACACATTACAAAAGTTGAAAATTGCAATTGTGATTTTAAAAAGTGCTTATTAAAAAATTATAAACGATTTCGGCCTTAGTGCTTTACCCCAACATCTTAATGCAAAGTATAAATATATCATTTTGGTTATTGACTAATATGATAATATAATAACAATGTTGCATACAATTTATGGAAGTCCCAATTATTAGGGGTGTAAGTGGTTCTAGTTTAAATCGTAAAATTGATAAAACCGAACCGAACCATAAAATGCAGTTCGATTCATTTTTTTTATTTTTTTATTTTGTACCATTTAAGTTCGGTTCGGTTCACGGTTTTGTAAATTTTGGAACCGTTAGAACCGAATCGAATCGCATATTAAAAAATAATTTTATTTTATATTTGGATGATTAAGCTTTAAAGTTAGGAGATAAAATATGATTAAGAATTTAGGATTATTAATAAAATAGTCTATAAATAAGAGGCAAATAAAAAAATAAATTAGTAAACAAACCTAAATATCTATTATCTCTATTATTCATTGAGAAGATAGAAAGAAAACTAAAAAAACTAGTATACATTTTGTCACTATTCAGAGATGAAATTAATCAAATAAAGAAATTAAAGAACTAAAAGAAAATAAAGAAAGAACTCGAGGATATTACTAATGATGTGGAGTATTAAGTATTACTGTTGGACTAAAATATTGATACCAAATTTGTCATTCTTAAATTTTGTTGAACATTTTAGAAGATTTCGTGGACTAAAATTTCAAGTTTGTAGTGCATTGAGATGTTGAATTATTATTGTTTTACTAGAAAGAGTATTAAATATTTTATTATTGACGTGTTTAGTATTCATTTAGTTGACTTTATACTTTGCAAATTATGTTCAACTATTTCTTAAATGATTTTCTTTAAATAAGTTAAAAAACTGCGGAACCGAACCACTAATGACGGTTCGATTCCTAAATAACATTTGCGGTTAATCGAACCGAACCATATCTTTGAATTCGGTTCGGTCATTAAGTTGCGTCAAAAACCGAATCGGAATTTACACCCCTGCCAATTATGTTGCACCAGAGATTCTTGTTACTAAGAGTGCTTTTAATTTTTTTTCACAAATTCACCTTTTTAAAATTGCTTATAAAAAAAACACACTTTTTAAAAGTGTTTGTTAAGAAAAATATTTTTTAAAATTGATATTTAAAAATGCTTTATTAAATAATATTATTTAAAAGAAACTTTAAATTGCTTTATTAAAATGTTTTCTTCAAATTACAAAAAAAGTGGGTTGGATGTCCATCCATCCAATCCATTAAAATGGGTACATGGATGGATTGAAATCCATTGGATATGGATATATTGAATAAATTAAAAATATGATGTCATGAATTTATTTGGATTAATGGATAGTTTTCTATCCATCCATTAGGATCCAAATCCAAACCCATCCAATTGCCACCCATACACTTAACATGAATTGTGGGCTCAAAGCACGCCAAAAATTCAACTTCCATAGTGAATGCAACAATGACACTTTGTTTCACACTCTTCCATGAGATAGTTTTTTCAGTTAATAAATGTACATAACCGAAACTAGACTTTAGTGTGTCTATACATCCGGCTAAGTCTAAATTTGAATATCCAATTGCTTCAAGATTATTCGATATCCTATAAATAAACATGTGGTCATTTGTACTTAGATATTGCATTTATTTCCTATAAGGAATTTATTCCATTTATTTCCGTTCAATCATTTTTTAGATATTGCATGATACTAAACTTGTCTCCTTTTTGAATTGGAATGGGAGATACTGAACATTAATCCATTTTGAATCTCTCAAAAATTTTGTTAATATATGCTTTATGAGACAAGCCTAAAAGCAATTGTGATCTATCATGAAATATTTCTATTCCAAACACATAGCTTGCCTCACCCATATCTTTCATTTCAAAAAATTTAGAGAGAAACATCTTAGTCTCATTTAAAAGACCAATATCATGTTGCAAGCAATATGTTATCAACATATAGAACCAAGAAGATATACTTACTCTCACTGACATTTAGGTATATATATCGATCAATAATGTTTTCCTTAAACCCAAAGGATACAATAGTATCATTAAACTTAAGATATAACTGCCGCGAAGCTTGTTTAAGTCCATATATTGATTTCTTAAGTTTACACTCCATGTGTTCTTTTCCTTTCTCAATGAATCCTATTGGTTGATCCATATAGACATTTTTTCGGTTAAATAGCATTTAGAAAGGTGGTTTTCATATCCATTTGGTGTAACTCTAAATCATAATAAGCCACCAATGCCATGATAATTCTAAGAGACTCTTTCTTAGAGACTCGTGAAAATGTCTCTTTATAGTCAATGTCATCTTTCTGAGTATAACCTTTTGCTACAAGTCTGACCTTATAACATTCTATGTTACCATAAAAACCACGTTTTGTTTTGAAAATCCACTTACAACAAACTGTTTTGCAATCTTCTAGTAACTCAACAAGGTCCCAAACCTCATCTTGTTTCATAGATTTTAACTCATCTTTCATGACATTTAACCATTTATCGGCATTATCATTATTCATGGCTTGTGAAAATGTAACTAGGTCATTGTCAATTCCTATGTCACATTCTGACTCATGTAGGTAAACCATATAATCATCAAGAATAGTAGATCGTCTTTCTCTTTAAGATCTTCTTAATGCCATCTCTTGTGATTTTTCTATTATAGGTTCATCAACTTCATTTTCAGTAATGAGATTATTTGTTGTTCTTCATCATTACTAACCGGTTCAATAACTTGAGGAACAACATTATTATGGACACAAGTAAATGGAACTTATACCATCATTTCTTGAATTTCCACTTTACATGGTGTTTCACTCCCACCAATCTCATCATTCTTAATGAACCTACCATTCCCAGTTTCAACAATTCTTGTAGTATCGTTTGGACAATAAAATATATACCCCTTTGATTTTTCTGGATAACTAATGAAGTAACCACTGATTGTTCTTGCATCCAGTTTCTTTTCTTGTGGATTATAAATTCTAATTTCTGTCGGGCATCCCCAAACATGCAGGTGCCTTAAACTAGGTTTCCTTCCTTTCTACAGTTCAAAAGAAGTCTTTGGAACTGCCTTACTAGGAACCCTATTTAATAAATACATGATGGTCTTTAAAGCATAAGTCCACAATGAAATGGTAATGATGAATTACTCAACATAATCCTAACCATATTCAACAATATTCTATTACGCCTTTCTGATACCCCATTTTATTGTGGTGTACTTGGCATTGTGTATTGTGCACATATGCCATAACTTTCAAGTAATTTAGCAAATGAACCTAGATGTTGTCCATTTTCATCACATCTTCCATAATACTCATCACCTCGATCAGATTTGATAATTTTCACATTTTTATCTAATTGTCTTTCAACTTCTGTAATGTAAATATCTAAGGCTTTTAACGCTTGAAATTTATCAGACAATAAATAGATATGTCCATACGTGAATAATCGTCAATGAACGTAATGAAGTATTTTTCTTTATTGAAAGAATTAACATCAAAAGGTCCATCAATATCCGTGTGTATAATTTCAAGAAGTTTAGTGCCTCTTGTGGCTCATTTCTTTGTGTGTTTTGTTTGTCTGCCTTTAAAATAATCCACACAAATATTCAGATCAGTAAAATCTAAATCCGAGAAGATTTCATTCTTTACTAACCCTTTAATTCTTTCTTTGGAAATATATCTCAAACCTTTATGCCACAAGTAAGTAGAACATTCATCAATTAAGGCACGTTTAATTCTAAAGTTATGATGCAAGGTTAAAAGTGTTTCAGAATTTTTTTTATCAAGATTTAACTCCTACAATCTATCATATAATATATTATTTCCAATTAAATGAGTATATTTATACAAACTCAAACATTCATTACCAAATTTAAAAGAGTATCCATCAACATCAAGTTTAGATAAAGCAACCAAATTCCTAGATATATCAGGTACATAAAAGGTTTCAAATAAATCTAAATGATGTCCAATGTCAAGGATTAAACAGTAAGTCTCAACGACTTCCACTAGAACAATCACTCTATTTCTCATAAAGACAAATTTTTCATTTGGTCTTATAGTTCAGGTCGTAATGAATCCCTACATAGTATTAGAAACATGAGCAGTACATCCATAGTCAACCCACCAAATATTATAAGAAACTTCTGCTAAGTTTGATTCAAAATATACATAAGCACTATGCTTACCTTTCTTTTCAAACCAATATTTGCATTTTGGACAATCCTTATGGAAATGTCCAATATTTCTACAAAAATGACATCTATTATCATGATGTTCCTTCTTGTGGATTTGAGAAGATGACCCATTAACCTTTAAGAGTCTTTTCCCTTTATTGTCATCTTTCTTTCTTACTTTCTTTCTAGCTTTTTCGATGATTAACATAATTGATGGAATGATTTCTTTGGCTCCTCATTCTGGTTTCCTCTTGAACTACCATACTATGCAAGTCATGCACATTCCATTTATCTTTCATGGTGTTATAGTTCATTGGAAAGGACCATATTCAGAGGGTAATGAATTTAGTATTAATTGTACAAGAAAGTTTTCGTCCATATCCATTCCCAATGTCTTAAGTCTTGCTGCAAAGTTTGTCATTTCAATGACATGTTCATGCATAGTACGAGAACCATCAAATTTCATGGTGATCAATGTACTAATTAGTATCCCAATAAGAGACTTGTCAGCAATTTGGGAGTGTTCTTCTACAAATTTTAGTATTTCTTTAGCACTTTATGTTTTAGGAAGAACTGACTTAATGTTGTCAGCAATACTCTTCGCATATACATTAGACTCAATATGTTTGATTTTTCCCAATTTCTATAATGAAATTTATGTTCTTCAGTGCTTATATTAGTAATAGCACTTGACTTATATTCTCTAAGTGACAAATCCATATTTGTTACCCCAAGGTAAAATTGGATTTGTTCACTCCATTTAGAGAAGTTAAGTCCATTGAAAGTTGGAACATATGAGAATTGCAAATGCCAAACAAGATGTACTACAATCAATAAAATTAAACAAAAACATTAAGACTTTGAGTTACATGCTAACAAGCTAAATTAATTTAGATTACTTCATAAATGTATATTAATGTCTACCTTTGACTAATCCACCAATATACCATACTAGACATAATGATACTAAAATAAATTAACATAATTTGACATTGATACATACATATATTAGAACATTTACTATCTTTGGATATATAAATATAACTAATGATGTATTTATACTACCAACGTTCATGCTCATTGATTATAAGTACAAACAGTCAACCTTTGGGCGGTTCTTAACTATCTTAAAATAATGAACTTCAATTTACTCATAAATCAATGATTGTTGTATCATTCTTATTATCAAAATAATGAGTAAATGAAATATGATCATATAATTTGGAATTAAATAAACATAAAGATTCAACCACTTTGGCGATTAACAAATTTATCATACAATAATTTCAAACAAATGAAATATGATCATACAATTTAAAATTAAATGACATAAAAATTTTACCACTTTGGTGATTAACAAATCTATCACATAATAATTCCAAATACTAAAAGCCATACTATTCACATACATATATCTGTTAAACTTGTACATAAATTACAAAGTTACATACATATTCACAAAATAATTGCATCAAAAGTTCAAATGAAATTGCCCATTTGTGAAGGTTATATGTATCACATGTATATCATATATATTACATATATGTTAACCTTATTTATATATATATATATATATTACATGTATATATATATATATAATGTTAACGATAAATGTAATGTAATAATATATTTTACATACATATATAATGTTAACAATAAATATGTGTTCCAAAAACACATTTATATATAAGTGTCTGCAAAACATATACAGAAATTTGAAGAACATAATGCATTGTTTATGATCTGTTTTTCACATCCTCCAAAATATAACACAATAATAACAGCATAATAACAGTAACAAAATATATGTAAATATATTGTAGTGAAACAGTTTCAGCATTGTGTTACTTAAAATGAGAATACCAAAGCCTATATAAAGTGAACAATGCTTTTAATATATATTGTACATGCCTTTTACTATTCTGTTATATATAAAACAGAAATAGAATGCATTATAGAATACACAAGTTATTATATATAT
>NW_017717339.1:0-24833 GCF_001865875.1 Lupinus angustifolius
TATATATATATCTAACATGAAGTGCTTAATTCCTCCATGTTAACATTATATTTACAGTGCAATGGAAATAATCATATATATTGGTTCTCTAAACATTTAAGAATATATTTCAAAATAACATTTAAGATCGTATCAAAATTAATGGAGAACTATAAGTTCTTAAACATAGTGTTCTGATACTACATGTAAACTTTATCATGGAAGTCATGTGTAAATGGTTCTTAAGAATTCATAGCTTTCACATGGTAAGAATGGTTATAGGTTACCTCTATTTATGGCGACACGATCTTCCTTTATATGTTGTATTGTTCTTGGTCAATAGAGAAACTTTTCTATCTCTTTCCCTTCCTTTCTATGCTCTTCCTTTATTAATGGCTTATAGAGACAAACTTTCTAGGGCAGAGATATGGACAATGTTACAAGTCATTTTTTTATGAGTATAGTGCTTCCATCAAACACTATATATAGACTTTTTCCCAAGAGTTTTACCATTTATTTGGTACCTCTCCATTCAAGAGTCATGTCATTCAAACAATAAAATAATATTTCCGTGAAACATTTCTTACACATCTTTATCTATTAAGCTTGTAACATAGTAAAAATTAATATATGATTGAATGCAACATATGAGTTGGTATAAGATTTAAAATATTACATTTGTATAACCAAAAACAATATTACATTTGTTATGAAGAGTTAATTTTAAGTAAAAGATCTTATCTATAACAAAACAAAAAGGAATTAAGACTAATAGATATTTAGGTTAGCATAAAAATGATGAGAAGGAAAAGTCACCCTTCATTTTAAACAAATAATTTTATAGAGAAGGAACAGAACAATAATAATACAAGAAAGGAAAGAAACTTATCCCCATTGGAATATGAGTAAAAATTACCTAAACACTAGAAGAAAATTGATGAATTTATTCCAATGGAAGTTTTACATTATATACAAGAGAGGAATGAAATATGTATAATTGAAAAATACTTATGAAACCATTGCTAAAAGGTTTGATAGTAACTCATTATTCTATCCATGTTTCAGTAACAATTGAACTCCCAGTAGTTGGAAGCTTCTCAGTCGCATGGGGAGTAGACCAATAAGTGTGTGGTATCCACACTCGAGGAAGAGATTGTTTATTGGATTTATTGAAGCATGAAGTCTCATGTTGAACACGAGGGGCTGGATACAAAAATTTGTAAGTGGAAAAAGACAATGTAACCAATGTTTGAGGTTTTGGCTTAATACATAGTGGGTAATATTAACTCTTTACTCTTCTCATACCCTAGTAATAATGACATTTCTCAATAGTTGGAAATTCCCGGATAACACGACCGTCCAACTTCAAGAAAGAGTAAGACATAGGTAGAGCTTAGTTACGTTCTATTGACAGAGATTATAAGTAGTTTCTTTATCAACCAAGAGGTAACACTATAACCCTTAGAAGATGACACTCCTTAAAGACGGTGTAATAGTTAATTGATGGAATTTGCTCTTTTGATTATCATGTTTTGGGTGTAATAGTTAATTGATGGAATTTGCTCTTTTGATTATCATGTTTTGGTTGGTAGCAGTTTATTATATTAAAAATTCAATTGATCGTAATCCGTGTTAAGTGACTAATTTAAAGTTTAAAAGATGAATTGAAGTTTGAATGGATTGTATGTATAGACTTTTCTTTTTATAAATTAACAATCAAGTACTCTGTCATGAACTTAAAATCTTGGACTGACCCTGTTTAGAATTACCAGATTAAAGTGTGATTATGCGATGTTGCTTTAGACCACAAGAGGGACTTTTCTTTTTATTTTTCAGGTGCAGGGCGACACCCCTTTATTCTTGTTTAATAATAGTTTGTATTGAATACTGAAAAAGATAAAGACTAGTTAAACCAAGGTCACAAGAAACACTCTCCTATGCATATACAATATATCAAGCGGCCAACAAAAGAGAAATAATATGCACACTAAGTGTAGTAGCAGAAAACAGAGGAAAAATGAAAATAAGTTATGTTTGAGAAATGTGTATTATCAAGAATAACGAAGAAGAATAAACTAAGTTGTATTGAAAATGTATTGAGTATCAATTACAATAACATATATCTTTGAAATGCTAAGACCTACTTATAGTTTCCAAAATCCAAGTAGCTCTAACTAACTTTCTATGCTAGGAAAATATACAAACTAACAGACTGATATAACTCAAACTTCTACTCGTGCAAGTTTCTTCATTTTATGTTATTCCCAAATTTCTACTAAACTTCTGCTGGTGGAAGTCTTCACATTTTCTGTTATTAATGCTGAAATTACATTATTTCTAACACTTCTCCTTAATTCAGCATTCATAACCCATTTCTTACACCTATCTTCATTCTCAGCCTCTCAAACCTTTCTTTCTTCAAAGGTTTTGTGAAAACATTAGCCAATTGGTTTTTAGAATTGCAAAATTCTAGCTTTACTTTCCTTTTGCTTACTTTATCTTTAATGTAGTGAAATTTAGTCTCTATGTGTTTACTTCTTCCACGAGAGACTGAATTTAGTTCCAAATTGATTGCTGATTTGTTGTCCATCATTAACAAAATCCCATCATCTGATTTTATCTGCAATTATTCTAATAAAGTATTCATCCAAACAACTTGACATGAACACATACAAGCTGCTATTTATTCAGCTTCACATGAAGACAATACCACAACATCTTGTTTCTTGGAACACCAACTTATAGGAGCATCACCAAAGCTGAATAGATAGCCAGTTGTGATTTTTCTATCCACTTTATCTCCACACCAATCTGCATCAGAAAAACCAACCAACTCCATGTTGTTTTTGTTGTTCTATTTTGTTGAAAATGTGATTCCAAAGCCAATTGTCCCTTTCAAGTACCTCATCACTCTCTTTACTGCAATTAGATGTGTTTGCTTAGATGCTTCCAGGAATCTACTCACTAATCCTACTCCATATGCAAGGTCAGGTCTACTATTGCATATATACCTTAGTGAGCCAATCATTTGTTAAACAAGGTTTTATCAACATGTTTATCTTCTTCAACTTGATCTACAATGTTCCAAGCTTCTGTATGGATTGAAACTGAGTTGCAATCCATCATATGAAATCTCTTTAGCACATCAGTAGTATATTTGATTTGATGCATAAAGATCCCTTGATATGTCTTCTTGAATTTAATACTAAGGAAATATGCTAACTGTCCAAGATCACTCATTTCAAATTTTGCCTGCATTTATTGTTTGCATGCTGAAATATCTTTGAGACTTTTTCTTGTGATCAACTAGTCATCTACATGGAGACATACTATAAGTTGATTGCTTTTTACATAGACACTATGTTCTGTTGTGCGCTCCACAAAACCAATTTGCAGCAGGAAATTATCAATCCTCTTATTCCATGCCCTTGGAGCTTGCTTAAGCCCATACAAGGCCTTATACAGCTTGTACACCAATTCCTCTTTGCCTTTAGTTTCAAATCCTGGTGGTTGTGTCATAAACACCTCTTTGTCTAGAGGTCCATTAAAAAAATGTAGATTTTACATTCATTTGATGGATCTCCCAACACTTGAATCTAGCTATAGCAATAACTAATCTCATTATCTCAAGTCTAACTATTGGAGCAAATACCTCATCATAGTCAAGACCTTGCTTTTGTAGGAATCCCTTTGCCACTAGCCTGGTTTTGTGCTTGGAGACCTCACCATTGAGATTCAACTTGGTCTTGAATACCCACTTCACAACTTTAGCTTTCTTTCTTCTTGGCAATTCAGTTAGACCCCAAGTATTGTTTCTTTCTATAGACCTCAGTTCTTCCTCCATTGCCTCAACTCACTGTGTTTGGTTCAAAACATCTTCCACATCTACTGGTTCCATCTCAACAAGCAATGCCATTTACAAAAAATCACCACCTGGATTGATTGTTGAGTCAGAGAACACCTCATAATCACTTAGTCTTGAAGGTGGTTGTTCGAGTCTCTTAGTTGTTGGAGGATTCACCATTATACTAGGCACAACAACTGAATTAGATGTTATAGTCTCACCAATGCCACTTTCATCAACTTCTTCAAATTGCAATGGGGTCTGTTGACCTTTATTAGAACTTTTAAAGTACCAATTGTCCTTCATAATTGTTGATTGAAGGTACTTTTGGTCAGTGATCTGTATGCTAATCTTGAAGGTTATGTTGGCTAAAAGTGGAGTCTTCAAGATTTTGTGTTTGTTTTTGCCAAACACCTTCAGCATACCATCCTTCATCTCCATGCTATATCCCTTTTTCAGCAGTTGTCCAAGACTTAGCAGATTGCTCTTCATCTTAGGTACATATAGGACATTTGAGATGTAGGCTTTCTTTCCATCTCTTCTTTGGACCCTCATCTTGCTAATTAATTCTGCAGTGACTACACTATGGCCAGTAAACTTAATCTTGCTCTTTGTTGATTCATCAAGTATTGTGAACCAATCCTTCTTGCCTGCTATATGATTTGAACATCCAGTGTCAAGGTAATAGAAGTCACCACTTCATTAGTGTTCTTCACAGTAGCCATAAGCAAGTATTTATCATCATCATCTGATCCTTCATTTTGTGCCAATCTTGCTTCTTCATCTTTGCTACACAACAACTTCTTTGACTTATATTATGCTGCATAATGCCCATAATTCCTACAATTGTAGCGCTGAACCTTCTGCTTGTCAAACCTCCTTTTATTCATTAAGTCTCTTCTTTGATTACGATCAATGTTGTTTGTGATGTTTGGTTTTTGAGATGAGGAACCTTGCTCAAATTTGTTCCACTTCTCCTTCTTCTTATTCTTATTCCACTATCTAGAAGGCTTCTTGAAAGATTGTTCTTGGAGTGTATGATCATCATTCTTCTCTAAGCCTCTCTCTTTAAGCCTTTGTTCATGAGCTTCAAGAGAGCTTTGCAACTCTTCAATCTTGTAATCTTCAAGATTCTTGGACTCCTCTATTGCAACAACAGTGTGGTCATACTTAGGAGTTAGAGTCCTAAGTATCTTCTCAATAATAGATTGTCATTTCACCTCTTCTCCACACGATTTCATTTGGTTAATGAGTGTGAGAATCTTAGTGAAGTAATCTCTTATTGTCTCATTCTTCTCCATTTGAAGGAGTTCATACTTTCTCCTCATTGTTTGAAGTTTTACTTTCTTCATCGTTGCATCCCCTTCATAGCTTTTTTCCAAGCTATCCCAAGCTTCCTTTGCTGTATTGACACCAACAATTCTCTCAAAGTTGACTCCATCAACATATTGATGGATTAAGAACAAAGTTTTGCAATCATTCTTCTTGGATTCTCTGTAACTTGTCCTTTGAGCCTCATTTGTATTCTCCCCAACTTCTTGGTATCCATTCTGAACAATTTCATACACTTCTTGATCTCCAAAGATTGTTTTCATTTGGATTCTCCATCAATCATAATTCTTGGATTCAAGAATTGGCAATGTCATTATAAACCCATTATCATTTGCCATGATAAATCTAAGATCTTGCAATCTTCTTTCCTTGTTGACCCACTATCTGTTCTTCTCTTCCCACTTTGAATCATAGCCCAAGATCCACCAGTAATCTTGCTTTAACCTTGCTCTTGATACCACTGTTAAACAAAGGGCACAAGAAACACTCTCCTATGCATACACATGCACCAAGCAGCCATCAAAAGAAAAACAATATGCACACTAAGTGCAGTAGTAGAAAATAGAGGAAAAATGAAAAGAAATTATGTTTGAGAGAAATGTGTATTCTCAAGAATAATGAGAAGAATGAACTAAGTTGTATTGAAATTGTATTCAATTTCAATTACAACAACATATATCTTTGAAAGGCTAAGTGCTATTTATAACTTCCAAATTCCAACTAACTCTAACTACTTTTCTACGCTAGAAAAGTATACAAACTAACATATTGAAATAACCCAAACTTCTACTTGTAGAAGTTTCTTCATTTTCTATTATTCCCAAATTTCTACTAAACTTCTACTGGTGGAAGTTTTCACATTTTCTATTATTAATGCTGAAATTACATTATTTCTAACACTCACAAATATACATAGACACATACATAATTACATATATACCTATTTAATGTATTATGGTTAATTTTTTATTGTTCATCTTTACTTTTTTTTAACGAAGATTACCATTATAAATTTATGTTGAACTGTCTAAGATTTAATCATATTGACTTGAGTGTTGATTGTTAATAATACTGATTGTTGAATGTTGAGGGTGTATGGCCCAGTTATGTTGAATGTTGAGGATATATGGCCCAAACATAATGAATGTTGAGCAGTGTAACCCAAGTATGTTGAATGTTGATAATTCTGTAATCCAATTATGTTGATTGTTGCATGATCTTAGGATTTGTTAATTGACTTGGACACAATCAAACAAATTTTCACTTGCATAAACTTGATTGGCTTATTCTTGAAAATGGTGTAAGACATTCCTTTGTGTAAAATTTCAGTAATAGACTGAGGGTCAAGACAATTAAGATCACATCTACATGGTTGCATTGTTAGTATGTCTCCCAACTTTATTCAAATGGAACGTATTTAAATTATAAGTCACTAGTGTTATTAGTTATATTATGAGGTAATGTAATATGATTATTGATTATTATTGCTATTCTTCACCAATATTTTCCATACTCGATTAGAAATATTATAGTTTAAAAGTTCTTAAAATATTGCTATTAAGATTTTTATGTCAATATCCTTGAGTTTTTTTTAACATTTCTAGGTAAAGTATATAAGAAATCCAAGTTTAAATTAAATTGAAGATCCATTAAACTTAACATGCTTATAAACTACTTTTCTTTGCATAAAATATTTTAAAGAGTTTGAATTAAATTCAAGGACACTTGTGCACTTTGTTCTAGTGCCTAGCATCATTTAAACATCAATGGATTTTTAATGTATATTATTTAGAATTCAATGACACTTCAGGAGATATATTAAATTTGTATGTATATTGAATAAGACATTTTTAGAATGACTTATTGATTATATATATTCAATAAGATATTTTTATTAATTATGTCCTTTTCATATTTCTGCAATGTGTATATTCTATTATAAAAAGTGATGTTAAGAAAAATTCTCATTGGAGGAGGATACAATTCTCGTTGAATTATAATATAAAGTTTCCAGATCACTCTACTGTTAGGGTAAGCCAAAAATGCATACAACTGGTATCTCTGATTTTGACATATTATCTAATGCAATGACAATTTATTACGAAGATACACAAGAGAACTTCAATTATGAGCAGGAGAAATTACATTGAATGATTGTGTGGTTTGCTTCAAGGTTCCTAGAATAGAATGGAGACTTCTGCTTTTAGGATCTACACATCATTGTCTCGAGTACTGATACTATCTAATATTGAAGAGACAGATAGTGAGAAAAAAAAGAGAAAAACTAATATTATGTGATAATACTTATATTTTTTATATACAATAAAATAATATTTTTGTTACTAGAAAATAAAAGAAAAGGAAGATCTCTCTAGAGAGGAATTTTTTTTTTGTGAAGTAATTATTATTATAATTAAAATATAATGACGTGATGTAATAGTGCAAACTGCAACACGTTATAAAATTATATTGTACCTAAACAACTTTTCCTCCAAAATAATTGTGCAGCACATATATTGTTGCTATCTCACGCTATCATTCTGTTCACACAGTGTGTCATCATTTCTGGTGAGATTTAATATCAGATATCATTTAGCTATATTTGGCATTAGCCCATATTCTCTATAGACTCCAATACTAAAATATATAAGATAAGAATGATTTTCATAATTTATAAAATTATTTTATTTAAAACTAACTTCAATCTTTTTTTGTGTGACTCATGTCACAATCTTTGGTGCAGGATTTGATACTTGATAGGTTCCAGATTCATTTGGTATGTGCTGGGTGTAGAAATGTGTCACCAAAAACAGGTAAAAGTGGTGGATCCTATTTCACTCTTGTATTGTTGTTGTCATCCACATCAAACATAAAAAATGAATTATTCATTTTAGTTCCTCATATTTTTTTTTACTTTACTAGTTTGGTTTTTAAAAAATTAAAAAACCTAAAATGGTCATTAAATTTTTTAAATGTGGGTTAAATTAATCATTTTAGGATTAAATTAGTCCATACCAAGAATTTTAAAACATACTAAAAGTGACTAATTTGACCTCATTTGATATTTTTGTGAATCATTTTAGGATTTTCAATTTTTGAGGGACTAAACTGATAAGATAAAAAAAATACGAGTGACCGAAATGAGTATTTACCCAACATAAAAAAAAAATACAGCGACGTGGAACTATGACATGTTATAGACATTCCAAATGAATTCATATACATTTCAGCATGTGTGCAATGTGGAACTTAAGAGAACAGCAAAAATGTTGGTAGCATGTGTGAACTAAAACAACTTTGCTTTTAAAGAACTTAGGTTAGCATGTTCTTAATGTTCAAAACATTTTTTTAAAGTATTTATTGTGGGTGAGACTCAACCTTATTTGTTCAAATCTTTCACTCTAACTATTATACAATTTTATAACTTTTTTTTAATCTATTAAGGGTGGGATTCAAACTCACTATCCTCCTTCACTCAATTCCTTAAACCTTTTACCTTAACCATCAAACCACTTTATAACTCTCTTCATCTTCAAAACATGATTTAACAGAAAAATAATGTCACCAATTGCTTTTATACATGACTAAAAGAAGATGGATTTTTAAAGGTGGACATGTCTCTATTTTAAGTATTTTCCATTGCCCTAAATTCTAATTCCTTTAAATGGAAAACACAAATCAATATACATTAACATCTTAAATATATTTTTAATCCCTGTACATATATTTTATTTTGCTTTTGGTTCCTGACTTTAAAGCTTTATGAAAAATATTGATGTAACCTACCAAATTTATGATTTAGAGATTTATTTGATTTAAAAAAAATAAAGACAGTAGCACAAATGTGATTGTTCATATTTGATCACCAAAATGATTATGGACATCAGAAAAAGGTGTTAAGTAGAGGAAAAATCCTACCAAACTTGTTACATAATAAACTATCATACAAGTTTTCCATTCAAAATATCCCTCACTCCCCGCTCTCTTTCCAGCAATGATGAACCAAGCCACTCACTAGACAAGTAGCTGGTTATTTCCATGTTCCTGTGCATTTTTTCTTTAAAATTCTACATTATTCACATTTAATAACAGTAAATATATAACGATTTTATATATATATATATATATATATATATACACACAAGTTAAGTTACACTAATTACATTTAATCTTAGCCATTGATTTTTCTTAAATCCTACGGACTAAATGAGAAAGTAAAATAAATGATGATAGAGAAAAAGAGAAATCTTAGCTGACATTTAAGTTTTATCCATCTAATCTGTAGGATTTAAGAAAATCAATGACTGACATTAAGTGTAATTAATGTAACTTTAGTGGGATATAAACGAATCACTCCTCGTATATATATATATATATATATATCAGCATTTTTTATTTATAATATACTAACATTATTATTAATATGCATCGGTGTTTTTACTAGTAGTTGATAACGCTATTCTAGTTGGCTAATGGTCGAAGCAGAATATCTTGGTCATGAAGAACATCCTTAAAATATTTGAGATGATTTCTAACTTTAAAGTAAACTTTACCAAGAGCAAATTAATGGGGTTGAATGTCCGTATGGATATAATCATAGTCTTATCCATTCCCTTGAACTGTAAGCTAAGTAAGCACTCAAATCTTTTTTTTACTTGGGTATTCTTGTGGGTCCAAATCACAGGATAATCGTTGTTTGGAAATCCCTTCTTAAGAAACTTCAATCAAGACTTTTATGATGTGAGAAGACACATATCTCCTTTGGAGGACGTATTCTTAAGAATGAATGATTGTGGGCTAAAGAAGTGATGGTTTTGTGTGGGGGTGGTTGGCTTACGTGATGGGCTGAAGGCTTCAAAACAAAGGAGGATTTGGGATGAAGATGGAGCATGTTTCTTAAAAAAAAACAATTGATTTTGATCACCATTATACACTGTGAATTTTCCGTTTATACTTTATTAATTATTTATTTTATTAATGGATAATTTTAGAAATTAATTAGTATTTATTTAGGCTAAACTGTAGTTGAGTGTTAGTCTTATTTTATGAATTCCTATTTTATGGTAAATTTTTGTAATTTTATATGACGGAAAGTTTTTGAGCTGCTGTTGAGTCCAAATTCGTCCAAATTCAGCCAAAAAAACGTGTTATTTAGTTTCGTAACTTGGAATTGAATTCCGATTGTGCCATTGGCTTCGAAATATTATTTCGAGTCAAGATCGACATCAAGTTCATTCATAACGTATTTCTAAATATTTTTCACTCTAAATTCTGTGTTTCGAAGTTCTAACCGTAAACCGAAATCGGGAGATTTTTAATATCCGACTGAGTATTAATCGATAATACCCGGGCATGGTTTAATCGCGAATGTATCACAGAAGAGGTCACATCACTCTCATGAGTGAAACTTGCTTGTTAAACAAACAAAAGTACAAATCTCTTACACAAAATCCCTTAAATCACTCATCTACCTCTCACACAATCCACTTTTGAAAATCCTTTGGTCTTTCCTCTCCCCAATTTGGATTTTTTTTGTCTTTAAGAGCCAACTCCTAGCTTGGAGAAAACACTTGGCATTTTCACTCTCTCTCTCTTTACTTTTGAAATTTCTAAGAACTCTCAAGGTAGTTCTCCATTTTTTATTCTTCTTCCTTTAAGATTTAACCATTAGATGTTTATGAAATTTTAGTATGATATTTATATGTATGTTAAAAATATTTTCAACCGTTGAAATTTTCAAATAATTTTCCTAATTCTTTTCATGCTCAAAACTCTAAATATGTGCTTTCTTGAACTTAGAGAGTTGTTTTTGAAACCATGAACTCCTTGTTGTTCATGAGGCTGTTTTTAGTATTTAAAACTATGTATTTTCTTGATTTTAGTGAAAGGGATGATTATGAAATCAAAGGAACCTTTAAGGAGTTTTGAACCATGTAAAGTTTGAATCTTTCCACTTGTTTTTGGCTTGAGAAACCATAGCCTTGGGCAAGATAGAAAGTATTTATTTTGCCATGTTTTTAAGTTAAATGTTTATAAGTTGGATGAGTTTTGTTGAAAAGATAATTCATTGTTGTTAATAACTATGAAACCAACACCTATTAACCCTTGTGGTTATCCTAAAATTTGGAGGTGTTGGAATCGTCATGAAACTTGTTGAATCTATCTTAGTTAACTTACTTTAAAGTGGTAAGTTTAACAAAGGATATTTTGGCTTAAATAATGCTACCTTTTATTATGTTTTTCATGACTATGAAACCAATACCTATTAACCCTTGCGGTAATCCTAAAATTTGGAGGTGTTGGAATCATCATGAAACTTGTTGAATCTAACTTAGTTAACTTACTTTAAAGTGGTAAGTTTAATAATGGATATTTTGGTTTAAAAAATGCTAACTTTTATTATGTTGTCCATGACTACGAAACCAACACCTATTAACCCTTGTGGTTATCCTAAACTTTTGAGATGTTGAAATGATCGTGAAACTTGTTGAATCTAATATAGTTAACTTTAAAGTGGTAAGATTAACAAAGGATATCTTGAGTTAAAATGTTGTTTTAAGTATGGGATCAACACTATCAACACTTGTAGTTGTATTAGAAAAGAATGTGTTGAAATGACCGTGGAAACTATTATATAAAATGTGGAATCTACTTAAGATGACTTGCTTTAAAGTGGTAAGATCAACTTAGGAGATAATGATTTAAAAGTGTGGACTTTGATTAAGAAACTTACCTAAAAGTAGTGAGTATGGCTTAAAAGTCTCCATGAAAGTATAAATATATGTTGAGATAAAAGTATAAACTGTATTAAAATCTTACCTTGAAAACGACGGAAATCGTGAACAATACTTTCAATGATAAAGGCTGGTTCAAGGATAAATAAACTTGGACCAGATGGATGAAAGTAATCAAACCCATTATAGGTTAAAAAGAATGTTTGTACCTAAGGGGTATCATGCAAGTTTTGAAACTCACAAACCTAATGATTTCCTCTTGTGTTTATTTTCGAAGCTTTCGACGTAGGACCGTGAGATCGTTTGACCAAATGAATCACCCACACTACACTCGAAGGTGAGGGAGAATACATCGTGACATAGTGGTGTCCGAATATGACACCTGAATCTCCTAAACTACGTCAAAAGTTTGGAGTTATATTTGTGTATTAAGAAACCCGTACTTAATCAAATGCTTGTGTGCCTGGATGAAGTATGGATAATTTCTTAAGTTATATCATTTAGGATATGTATACATGTAGTGTAACGTTGTGGTTATCCATGGATGAACATTACTCGAATAACTAGAACTAGGAAAGATCGACTATCCCTTGAGATATTCGATTTTTTGTATTCTAAAACCCCATATCTAATGGTCATAATCGATTACCATGGTTGATAATCGATTATCGCTTTCAAAAATCAGAATCTTGTAGCTATTGTAACTAGAGATAATGAATTAACATTCGGCATAATCGATTATCAGAGTTACCGCTTGAGCGTCAGACCTCTCTTGGGCGAGAGGTCTCCAGACAGATTGGGAATAATCGATTAACCCTTTAAATAATCGATTAACCCTCAGAAGATGTAACCTTCGTAAATAAGAACGATCATATTAGGCTCTTTGGAGTTTGTACAAGAAGTTCATCATAACCAAAGTAATAAGTGCAAAAAAATTAAATTGTTAAGGGCGAGGTCCGGAAGGTTATGTTTTTCTCACGCAGCGAGATCATCTGACCGTAAGAGACTTGGTCATTGGGCCGTCCATGATGATTCAACAATGGTTTATAGTGGTGATGAGGTTTTCCTCTGTTGATCTTAAGATCAGGTTCCACTAGAATCATTCCCGATGGGAGATGTCTTAGGATGCGCCGATCGATATAAAAGAATGATTAAAAGATTTAATATGCTAACATCGGTTAGCATACATACTCATTTTGAATAATAAAGTAGTAGAGAGGAAAATTACGGGAGAAGAACAAGCCCCGAGATGTTGAGAGGGTCGGTGATGGCAGTGATGTGCCAACAAAGCCTTGAGGAAGAGTCTAGGTGAGACGAGTCCCCTGTATTCCCGAATGAGGTATTCTGTTGGATCGGACAGCTCTCATAGCGCAAACTAGACGATCTCTGACAACCCCTCTCTTTGCAATCATGATCGATGAAAGGGATGCTCAGAAAATGTTTGATATGACACCATCCTGAAACGAACAGTTCTTTGGAATAAATCATTCATATATCGTTGCAAGGAATAATTTGGGTGCGTTCAAATCGGCTTGTTATGGGACCTGTACTCTCGGTTATTTCTGGATAGTTTATTGGGAGGATATTGATGTAAGGATGGTTGAAATAAAAATCACATTTATACATTGTACTCATGGATATTAATCCATATATCCGAGTAACAAGCATCATTCATCATTTTCATTTATGTATATGATACAAATTGTGTATATTATGTGTGTATGTATGTCTGTAATATTTTGCGTAATTCTGCAACGTCAATGAATAATACCTCTATTTACGTGTTGACGTAAGATTGGGTCCCACAAGAAGCATTCCTTTGGTATATGTCTTAGGTTGGGTCGATCATATAAAATAATTATTAAAAGATTTAATCGGCTAACCTCAGTTAGTGCACATACTCATTATGGATAATGAAGTAGTGGAGAGGAAATTTATGGGAGACGAACGAGCCCTGAGATGTTGAGAGGGACAACGATGGCGGTGGTTCGTCGGAAAAGTCTTGAGGGTGAGTCTAGGTGAGACGAGTCCCTTGTATTCCTGGATGAGGTATTCTGTTGGATCGGACAGTTCTCACAGTGCAAACTAGATGATCTCTGACAACCCCTCTTTGCAATCAGGATCAATGAGAGGGATGCCCAAAAAGTGTTTGATAAGACACCATCCTGAAATAGATAGTTTCTCGGAACAGATCGATCATATATCCTTGCGATGAATAATTTTGGTGCGTTCAAATTGACTTGTTATGGGACCTGTACTCTTGGTTATTTCCGAATAGTATATTGGGTGGATATTGGTGAAAGGATAGATAAAACAAGAATAACATTCATACATTGAGATTGTGGACTTTGATCCTCATAATCTGAGATTATAACATCATTCATCATTGTGAATTTTATATGTGATGTTTATATTGTGTTTATTATGTATGTCTGTCTGGATGTGATATTCCGTGTAATTCCATACCGTCAATGAGTGATATTCATTATATGTCTTACTCCCTCTTCTTTTTGTTTGTCTTCTATTCACGTTTTGTTCAGATTGATCGTTCTGCTAGGATTTCGAGTTACCGCTTTTCGATATCCCAGGAGGAGGCATGAAGGATTGAGGGAAACCGTTATACCTACACAGGCCCTTGTGCTTTTTGATTAGTTATCTGTGTAGGGTATTTATTTTGTGAGTAGTTTTATTTGGACGACGATTAGGATTCCGCCTTGTACTTCGTATTTATATGTTACTTAAAGTGATGTTCCGAAAATTAAACAAATATAAGGATATAAATTTTATATGGCTTCACCATTCAAAAAAAAATTTCACCCATTTTTTAGCAAGATTTATTTGGAGTAATTTTCGGGGTGTTATAAGAGGAAAGTGTATTTTTTTTCTTTTTCAAAAAATTTAAGCGAGATATTTTGATGAGAACATGGTAGAGTGTGAAGCAGTGCATTGTAGGTGCATGGAGATATGTGAGCGGAAAAAAAATTGTTCAGCGTTTGGCACGTGTCCAGGGAGTGAGTTGACATTTTTTGTTTTATAGTAATAAATAGATTATTAGATATAGAAATGTGATTATGTAGTATGGGTAGATACGTAGTAGTACCATGGAGCCTTTTAGGAGGAAAAAATTAAGGAGTAAGTGACATATGACAAATGATGATGTAGAAGAAATTTATTTTATTATAACAGTTAACAAAATATTAAAATATACATTGTAAAATTGTGGTTATGTAGTGTGGATAGGTACATAGTAGTACTATAAACCCTTTTAGGTAGGAAGAAATTAAGGAGGAAGTGATATGAGACAAATGATGATGTGAAATAACTTTAATTTATTATAATAGTTAATAGATTATTAAAATATCATTCTAAAATTAAGATTATGTAGTGTGAGTAGGTACATAGTAGTACCATGGATCCTTTTAGGAGGGATAAAAATTAGAGTAAATTACACTGACATCCCCTGAGTTTTAGTGAAATTACACAAACCACCCCTCACTTTTCTACCCCTACACAAACCTCCCGTAGTTTTTATACTTTCATTACATTGACCACTCCTGCATAACAAATAAGTGTAATCTTTTAAACAAAAAATATGATAAATGCAATTAAGTTAAACAAAATATGATATATTGTGTAGACAAGTCTAGATAATATACAAATCATTGTATATTTATTATTTTTTGTTACAAAATGCATCAACAATTCTAAAGAAATATTACTTAAATTGCTCTTATAATATAGTGTAACGAACCAAAAATAATAATAAAATATTGACTCATATATTATTTGGACTTGTCTCCACAATATATCATGTTTTGTTTAAGTTAATTGCATTTATCACATTTTTTGTTTAAAATATTACACTTATTTCTTAAACATGGGTGGTTAGTGTAATGAAAGTATAAAAATTAGGGGAGGTTTGTGTAGGTGTAAAAAAGTGAGGGATAATTTGTGTAATTTCACTAAAACTCAAGAGGTGTCAGTGTAATTTACTCTAAAAACTATGGAGAAAATGACATGTGACAAGTGGTGATGTAAAACGAGTTTATTTTATTATAGATTTATAGATTATAAACGAGACTTAACTTAAGTTAAAGTACAATTTAATTTATTAGGTTCATGATCTGGCTTGATTTAAAGTACACATGCAGAAAATCATTAAAATTATATATATTAGAAAAGTAATCATCAATTTAGGTAACAAATTAAACCAATCGAACTAATGAATTAAATTAATCAGATTATGAACTAATAATGAACTAAATCAATTTGAGCTAATGAATTGAATTGAACATTTCTCGAACTCGAATCGAGTGGAGTTAGAGCTAGAAAAGTAGCTTTTGTCTAACTCGAGTTGAGTTCGAGCTAATCAAATTCTTATCGAGTAAAACTGAGTTAAATGTCTAGGCCTAGACATAGATATTTAGTTTTCATGACCAACTAGCAGTATACATGTATATTCATACGGCGCTCTATAGTGCTTCTGTTGAAGTCAAATTAGTACACAAATGCATAAAATAAAAAATAACACAGGTTGAACAATGTGAAATTATAAAATTAAACGATATGCAAAACACTATTGGAGGAAGACAAATTTACCCATGAAAAATTAAACATATTGGAGTTGTGAGCAATTTAGATATACGGTTAACTTATGACAAAAAAATAAAAAAGTGATCAAATGGAGAGAAAAATATTAAAAAGTTTTACTCATAGGTTTTTTCAGTTTGTGAAAAATTTACTTATGAAAAATTGAACATAGGGAATTGTCAATAAAATAGACAAAATGTAAATTTATGCATTTATTTTCATGCATTTCCAATAGAATTCCTTGTGTAATTAATTGATAGAGCCTGTGTGATTAACTATCAAGATCATTGAATATCAAGAATATTGTGTAAAGAATTTGAGTAATGCTTGGACGTTACACTTTCTACTAACGTTAAAGAATGATTGAAAGTTATACTTTTATTCAGTTGATAATATTTTATTTTTATTATATTATTTATTCACCCAAAATGTAGTATTGCATATCTTATTTAGTAATATGACTTATTTAGTAATAAATGAGTTTGTTGGCTGATTTTTTTTAATATTTGGAATTATGTTATGATAAAAGTAGATCTTTTAAATAAGTGTAAGAAATGGAGATATCTATTTTAGTAAAAACATCAGTTCCTCCCACTAATATTAAAGATAGTAGAAACTTTAGTTTTTTATGTTATTGTCAAGAATATCCCTTCATCATATGAATAATGAATCATCCCTTTCAAGTACATGATTGTTCCTTCCAATAAGTACTACAACGTGATATTTTATTTAAAATAGTAAAATTAATATTGTTATTTCTATTCTTTCATTTTTTGGTACAATATTTTTCCATATTTTGATTGGAAACCTAATAATTAAAATAAGAAACAAAGTCGAAGAGGTAAGTAATGTATTGTTTATGTATAAATCTTTAAATTGACAATGTATAAATATTACACTAAAAAAATAAATATACATTGTTATTATTCATCATTCAAATTCAATATCTTTTAAATATAAGTAAAGTGAAGGTTGTTTTTGTATAAATCTCTACTGCGAACGAGGTGCATATACTCTTAAACAAACCCCAAAAAGGTGCTAGGAGGTCTATGCCAACTTTAGTCCCGAATTGCTTGAGAATTTATTCTCAGCTCACATTATTTGCAATGCTAACTAATCACCACTCGCATACCAAAATATCCTGCTTTTCAATATGGAAGAGCAGTAATATTGGAGAGGAGAGTAAAACAAGGTTTAAATCCAAAAATATCATGTTTTTCTGCTATTATTAAGCTGGGATATCATTTGAAGAAGTTGAAAATTCATGGTAGTTAAAGATGGAAGGATGAATTGATATAGTTGCAAGCATGTTGCTCATAATGTTTGTTGCAGCCACAAAAGAAACAACTACCTTCTGATGGATTGCAGTTCAGAACTAAGGAAGGTTTCAAAGGCAAATTGCTAGAGAATTTCGAATTCAACTGAGAATGAAGGCCCTCAGTTTTATGAGACAATTTTGTAAATCTTCTAAAATATAAAATAAACCAACTAACTTTAAAAGCATGACAAACATTTTAAAGAAACTCCAATTCAAAATACATGACATGGATTAAGTTCTTCAAGCAAATCAAAGCCCTCTAATTAAGGTTAAAACTTCCAACATTGACACCTAAAAGTTTGGCAGCACATACAGAAGAAAACAAAATTACATGTCAATATCATCATCAACATCATGATCATCATCGTAATCCTCATCTTCCATGTCACCACCTTCACCATCGATGAAATAACCTGTTGCATTACTTGCACCATCTTCATCATCATCATAAAGCCCATCGCCAAGTTTATTACCGTCACCAAAAACATCCTTCCCAGCTTGATATTTAATGGCATCATTTCCAATTGGAGCATACGAGTACAATCTGTCTAATGCTAACTCTTCTTCATCATAAAAAACATCATCTTTCTCCGTAATCCATTCATCATCGGAAGAAAGATCATCCATGGTATACTCAACAGCTTTTCTAGCTTGATTCCTCTTAGCCAATTTTGAATTAGCCATTACAAAGATTACATCTCTCGCTTTCTTCTATTTCAAACTATTTCTTCTCTTTCCATGGAGCTAGGGAAATAAAAAGGCAATAAATATATGACGAGATAGGCAATAAAAGTGAAATACTATTCTTATTTCATAAATTACAAAATATACCTTATCAAATGGACTCCAGTTACAGACACAGCCGGAAGAGCAGCATGCCAAGCTCAGAATCCGTACAGCAAAGTTTTGAATTTGTTGACATTCAAAACCATAAGAGTCCCACCATTCTGATGGGTTTTTTGTTCCAAGTGCAGCCTTTGCGAATTCACTACCAAAAAAATTTCTTGCATGCTTGAAATCTTCAAGCTGAAGGTCAATCTTAGATGCTTCAGCTTTATCGGGCACCATTCTTGCTAAACAGCCATACAGCCCCAATTTAACATCAACATCAACTGTGAACTTAGGACTATAGTGAAATTTCGGGTTAAGGTAGTAAGCTGTAGCATGTAAAGGCCTAAAAAGTTCATTATCCCATCTTCCATCTATGATATCCAACAGCGGCATATAACTAAAAATTGAAGAAAAAGAAAAGCAGACAAATCAGAATTAGTTTGCAAACATAGTTTACCGTGCAAATTAAATTGGTATTGATAGTGAATTAGAAAACCGTAAAAGCTTACAGTCTCTTAACACGCTTGAAAGCCTTTTGTATCTTATCTTTCGCTTGGTTCATTTCCTCATAAATGAAACCCATAGCCGGTTTCTCATCCGAAGTCACCAAACAAAGCACTTTGATAAGAGGATTAGCAGCTTTCAAGCAAACCCCAACATTTTCCCAAAACTTACCATCCATAACCAAATTCACAGCATTTTTTCCACTTGTAGTCCCTGCAAAATAGCTTGCTTTCCATTTCTCAGACGTAAACATTGTCATCAATGCTTTTTTGTTATCTCTAAGGCAACCCAAAGTTAAATAAGATGTCGCAGATTTATTTACAGTCGGCTTAACCAAATCTTTTCCTTTAGTGAAGTGATGCAACAATGCAATGGTAAAATTCCTTGAATAAACATAACTTGAAATCAACTTTCCATTTGAAATAGTTTCCTTATGCACTTCCAACTTCTCCTCAAAATCCTCCAACATCAAACCAATGCAATGTGCCACGCATGGCGTCCACCAAAGCCTCTTCCTCTTCTCCATCAACAATTTCCCAACAAGTTTATAATTCTCCAAATCATTAGTAACAACTTGAACGACATTCTCTTCTCCAATTTCCTCAACAACCTCATCCACCATCTTAAAAACCCTATCCACATTTTTACATATCTCAGTTGCATCAACAGATTTAACAAAAACAATACCTTTCGCGCCGCAACTCACGAAAAAACCGCAGATAGTCTTCTCAGTCCACCTATTAGTCCTGCAATCGATCAAAATCGAACAACCCTGTTTCTTCCACCAAATTTTATGCTCCTCAATTGTTCCCTTTATCTCAGCAACTCTTTCCTTCAAAAGATTCCCTCCAAGTTCTTCGGGTGTTGGTAACATCAACCCAGGACCATGTTCTGCAATCGCTTCAATCATTCTCTGAAACTCGTCACTCTTTATAGCCTCCAAGGGTATGCCACTTTCGAAGAAAAACCTCGCGATTTGAAGATCTGCTTCTTCGGTATTTCCATTGGTGGTGGAAACAGCGCTCATTGTTACTCTTTTTGCAACGGTTACAGTAGCGTCGATTTCTTCACCCTTTCTTTTTCCAGTAACAAGCGCCATTTCAGTGAGAGAGGAAAATGTGAAAGAATTGGAACATAGAAAGGGTTTAAATAAAGTTCTTGAGTTCTAGGATAACAAGGTTGTAGTGTTAGGGTTTTGGGTTTGGGTTTGAAAACGGTGCGTTTTATTCAGTGACTGAAACATTTTTTTGTGTTCTTGGTGAATCGTTAGAATCGGACGAGTCAATCGAGTTTACGAGGTGTGAGATTCGACACTACGAATCAGCGATTCAACCGAGTTGGAATTTTTTTGTTAATGTTGAATCGTGCGATTATGTGATACAAGGATTCTGAAGAAAATAGGGAGAAGAGCGAGGATACCCATGAAGCAGGAATTGAAGTTACAATCGTAATTAGTAAGTGATTTCTATACTATTTTCCCGCGAAAATTATTTTGCTTGAGGAAAACGTGTTATAGAATCTTGTAGATTTTTTTGTCATCATTATTAAATTACATAACCAAGTTTTAAATATTATAAATTGATACTCAAATGTTATAACTGTATTTTATATTACATCCCATTATAAGTTTATAACTATATTTATTTATACTAGCATGTTGATAGACACTCCAATGTCTGTTAACCCGCTTTCCTATTATTTGTAACGTATAGTTTACCTGTTATAAATATTGTATATATTAAATTATATTAAATATTGTAATTTACATTTAAATGTATTTGATTGAGGTAATTGCTCAATCTTATATTTTAAAAGTTGAACATTCAAATAATTGAATTACTCGCAATTATCTTTACAGGTGAAGTAGGGGTATCAACATCTTAAAATGTGCAATAAACTTGAACTCGATTACATAAAAAAGATGAATTTGTGCATGAAAAAATTTTAAACTTGAAACATTTAATCACTATTTTCTTATCAAAAGTATACATTCACTTGTAAAATTATGCCTAGCCTACATATTCCTTTATCAAAACTTTTGCTATTAACTCACTTTGACAATAGAATATGATCCTCCAATGTTAAGTTTTAATGTCATTACTATCTACATCTTATTTAATGTTATATTTTTTCATAACATGATCTTTTCCTCATGACTCATATTCCAAATAAGTTATGTACCAACAAAAATATTCCAAATAAATTTAATTATCAATTATCTTTCAAAATTATATATACCTAGCGTGTTGTAGTGTCTGTCAACCCGCTTTCCTATTGTTTGTGATGTGTACTCTACATGTTATAAATATTAAATATAATATTTTGTGTTAAATAATATAATTTGCAGTTAAGTTTATTCGATTGATGCAGTTATCAATTTTTTACAAATTGAATGTTTAAATAATTGAGTGACTCACAATTACTTTTGTAAGTGAAATGTATGATTATGGTGTAATTATTGAAATAAATTTATCATTTTTAGAACTTATATGCAAGGTCATCAAGAAATTTTTGTCAACTGTGTTCTTATTTTTGTAATAAGAATTGCACAAATTAATACATATGATAAATCAAGTAATGATTTTTCTTTGATAAGATGAAATTGAGAAACAAATATATTTTTAGAGTGTTGTTATTGATATTTAAAAAATATAATTTGAAATTTCTGTTGATCCTTTTTCCTATTGCTTGAAATGTATAGTTTACATGCTAAACATGTTAAATATGATAGTTTGTGTATAGTAATTTATAGTTGAATATATTTAATTTAGGTAAATGATCAATCTTACTTTTTAAAAAATTGTACATTCAAATAATTAAATCAATTGTAATTAGTGTTGTAGATGAAGTGTATAATTAGGTCATAATCATTCAATTAAAATTATATGTTTAGAAACTAACATGTAAGATCATCGTGAAATGCATTCTTATTTTTTTAGTAATGATTGCATAAATAAGTAGATATCATAAAACGACTAATAATTTTTCTTTGGAGGATAAAACTGAAAAATAATCATATTTCAATAGTGAAAAATAATGAATATTTTATTCCAAAAATTTAGTGGCTAACTTAATTATTATTGAATGCATAATATATTAAAGGGATATGTATTCAATCATGTTGCTATTCATATGGGTGTTAGACTTGGTGAAGGTTTCTTATTGGGTTTGATTCTGTTGAAAAAGTCAAATTTTATTTTGTATTGATTTGTATGTTTCATTATTTTCATGCATGTGTTTTATGAAAATTTTACTTTCACATGGTCACTTATACAAAGTTCAACTATAAACCAAAGAGTTTTAGTACACATATGATGAGTACATTATAATATGGTGTAAACTTGATATATCTAGTATCTAATAGATCAGTGGTGTTCTATACCATGAACACATGTTGAATGGAATTTTCAATATATTTGAATTGTGAAGTTATCTTAATGGACACAAAGATTTGGTGCCCTTTTTCCTTTGATAATAATGTCTTTTATTGTGCTTTAACATCAACAAAACAGAAAATCAAGAAAGTACTTGTAGTTGATAACAAATTCTATTGCAGTGTCACTTCCACTTAGTTTGCAAAACATAAAATCAAATAGTCTTTGATTTCTATACACATTTACTAATATGTATCTATGATTATAGTTGAAACAAATAACAATTAGGATATGTACAATTGAAACAAATAACAATTATTTGATTACCGCTTTCAATTAGATATCTCCTCCTTTCTTTTAGAGAAAAGAAATGAGGAGATATAACAATCAAAATATCGAATAGGACAGAAAAGGCTAGAGAAGAACTCTAAGGGCTAAATGATTTCACAAAAATTATCCCTACCCATCCTTCATATTCTTGACAAATTCTGTAGAATCTAAGCCAACATTCCCTCCCCAAACTGTTATTAGGAGGCTTAGGGTACATGTCGAGATAAAAGGCTTAGGTTTAGGCACTTCTTGCTTTAAATGACTTAGATTCTGCAGTATTCTATAGTTTACCAATATTGAAATTTTGGTTTTACCTATTTGTATGTCCATGTTTTATGTAGCGCAAACACATTACGAAACTAACAATTATTTTATGTTATGATGTTTGTTTCAACAATTATAAAACTAAAAAGTATAAAGTACATTAAATTTCAGCAAATATAAAAATTTAAGGATATGTTAAAGAAAACTTGACAATAACCTTCTCAATAAGATGTAAAGCATAAACACAAACCCTCTTAGTATAACTTTGGCATTTCACCGAACATAACCGTATAAATTTAAGGATATGTTAAAAAAGGTTGACAATAACCTTCTTAAAAATGTAAACCATAAACACAAACCCTCTTAGTGTCACTTTGGCATTTTTGAACAAAATGTAAGAGAAAAGGAAAATATGATAAGAGTATGTGTAAGAACAGGATTGCAACTAAGAGAGGGAGTGAATTAGTTAACTTAAAATTATAGTAACTTTTTCTGCAAAATGTAAGAGTTAATGTGCAGCGGATAATATTGCAGAAAATAAACAAGTATAAATTAAAGAGGAAATGGAAAGGAGACTACACAAGTATTTTATACTGGTTCACCTTCTTGTCCACCGAAGGCTACGTCTAGTACTCTTGCAACACAAGAGATTTTCCACTAAATATTATGAGTAGTAATTACAAAGTCTCACCCCGAGATCTCTAAGTACCTTACCCACTCACTAATATTTATACCCTTGGAAAACACTTTTCCAAGTTACTATATCCCCTTTCTATTCACACCCTGTGAAAGAAAGTTTATTACAATGAATGAAGAATTTCAATAATGGCTTTGGATTGCCTTTACAAGTATGAAATATTATAACACTTGCAATCCAACCAACTCTCTATTTATACTTAGTAATAATGCTCAATAGATTTGTAAAACTTTGAATCAATTACTTCAAGTAACTCAGAAAATTCTCCTTTTGAAAGTTACATGTGAGAGAATTTTTCAGAGTAGTATGAGAGTTATATAAAAGTTGTGTATATATGTTGTGAGAGTTAGAGTCTTTATATAGACTTTCAAAATACCCATGGTGCCTTTCTGAAAGTGTAGGAGTTGTTTGAAGTGAAGAAATTTCATTTGGAGTGAAAACATTTCGTTTTGAAATCTGAAATCTCATGCAACAGTCTTCAGTAATCAATTACTTACATTGGATAATCTATTACCCAAACATATTGTCCAATAATTATTTAAAAACGAATTAGAGTAATCGATTACACCATTTGGGTAATCGGTTACTCAACCTCTATTTATACTTAGTAATAATGCTCAATAGATTTGTAAAACTTTGAATCAATTACTTCAAGTAACTCAGAAAATTCTCCTTTTGAAAGTTACATGTGAGAGAATTTTTCAGAGTAGTATGAGAGTTATATAAAAGTTGTGTATATATGTTGTGAGAGTTAGAGTCTTTATATAGACTTTCAAAATACCCATGGTGCCTTTCTGAAAGTGTAGGAGTTGTTTGAAGTGAAGAAATTTCATTTGGAGTGAAAACATTTCGTTTTGAAATCTGAAATCTCATGCAACAGTCTTCAGTAATCAATTACTTACATTGGATAATCTATTACCCAAACATATTGTCCAATAATTATTTAAAAACGAATTAGAGTAATCGATTACACCATTTGGGTAATCGGTTACTCAACTTTTGTAAAACTGGTAATCTGTTACTCAAAGGCAGTAAT
>NW_017717340.1:0-26587 GCF_001865875.1 Lupinus angustifolius
AAATAACCCTTTACACTTTATTTCAAAAAATGTTTTAAGTATTTTTAAAGTGTTTCATTATTCTTTAAAAATGGTTTGAGCATTACTACTTTGCATAACAAGGAGTTTTAGGATAGAAGTACCTATAGATACTTAATATAATTTTTCTTGAAGCTTTATTCTTCTTTGTCTTCATAAGTATTCTTCCTTTTCTTCTTTTTGATGATGTTGGTGTCTTCATCAAAACCGTGCCAAGGTCAGGAGCAAAGATCTTCTTCACAATTTCTTCACAATCTCCCCCTTTTTTATGATGACAAACCAATATCTTCTTGACAGTGTAGTTTTCTGAATTTTCTGAGAGTAACATACTTTGTGATATATCTTGACTTGTCTTGAGTATGATCCCCCTATCTTGTATGCCCCCCCTTTCATTTGGAGTTAAGTGCCTGGAATAATCACGAGTGATAAAAGTGGTATCAATGTGGCAACAAGGCTTTGAAAATCATTTTTATAGCTTAATTTTGCCTAAAAATAAGTTTTTCTGGGGTAAGTAATCGATTACACTGGAGAGTAACCGATTACAGGGTTAAACAGCGTGTTTCAGTAACCGATTACCCAAAGTGAGTAATCGATTACTCAAATTTGTTGTTTGAAAATTTTAAAAAATTGTTTTTGAGTAGCTGATTACTCAAAATGAGTAACCGATTACTCTATGCCGTTATATATGAAATTTCTGCATTTTTTAACTTTTTCAAAACTCATCTTCCTCACTCAAATCGTGTTCCCTTCTTCTCAAAGCCTCACAACCTCTAAAAACCTTATTTTTGATCCATTTTGGGTGATTCTTGTGTCCATTCCTATCACATTTTCCATTCTAAACACTTCTAACCAAACATTTTCGTGATTAGTGGCTTGAATCAAAAAACCTCAAATTCTCCAAAAACCCAAAAACCTAAAATCTCAAATCAATGGCTTCCTCTTCTAAATCAAAGAAACAACGCTCCAAGGAGTCAAGGAACAAATGCTTTAGAATGCAACCCTCTGGACTTGACAAGACTTCTTGCTAATGATGAGCAACGCAAGATATTTGAGGAACACTTCCATGGTCGCGCCATTTTTACTCATAAATATGGTAATGTTGATAATTTTGAGTTTGAAGATTTTCTTTTCCCTTATCTCTTACGTCAACAAAACCTTTTTGACTTTTGTTCTAAAACAAACTACATTTATCCCGAACTTGTGAGAGTATTTTATTGTAACATGAACTTTCGGAAAAATCGTCTTACATCCTATGTCAAAGGAAAAGACATTGTTTAAGATCTAAAAACTTTCAGTTCATTGTTATGTAACATACCCTATCAAGGTGACATAACAGGTTTCGGCCTTGTATGTGAATGAGATAATTATAATCGAAAGGATTTTTATCACTCGTTATTTCGACTTTCGAAAAGGGAAATAGAAATGCGTAAGCAACAAGGCTTTGGAGATATATATTTTATAATCACGAAAAGATTTAACCTCTTGAATAACAACACAATAACGACATCTATTATGGACAAATGAAAGTGGTATCAATGTCTAGTTAAAATAAGCTTTTGTGAACATGAGCATGTAACAACAAACTTAAAAAAAAGAGTGAACTTTGAGAGATGGACAAAAATACACGAATTAATTAGTGGCTAACTATTCTAAATGAATATTTCATTCCAAATCCTTCATATGCATTTAGACTGATTTTCTCAAGTATGAAGTGAAGAAAATGTAATTGCAATAAATGGACAGACCATTCCAAAAAGGACAGTCCAAATGGAAGATAGTGATTGCTATAAGGAGACAACCACTATAATTCTTGACTTAATAGAGTGATATAGATTATAGTGGCTATTCCTAATTATAGTGATTGCCATAATGGAAGATAAATGAGTCAACTATTTCAGATTAGTCTAAAAGGGTAATTACCTATAATGGATATTCCTAATTATAGTCAACCATTATAGCATAGCCATTGCATTTAGAATCACCTTGAAGGAGATAACATTGTTAATGTAGGAATTTATCTTCCTTAACATGTCATTGGAAAGCTATATGTTGCTCTATCAACCGATGTTTCAAAATCTACTCAAAAGATTCATATTAAAGAAGGAACAATTCAAGGGGAGGAGGATAATTTCACAAAGAATATTGTCTTTAAATATATTTACTATCTTGAGTTTATGCTCTTATCTATAAAAATTATTCATCAATGGAATGACTTCTACTCCAATCCCTACATCAATGGAATTTCATACAGTGACTATTCCTAATTATAGTGATTGCTATAATGGAATGACCTTTTTAGACTGATCAAAATTATAGTGGTTTCCAAATTAGAGTGATTGCCTATATATGGGTCAAATTGTAGTATAAGATAAATATGAAATAGATTGGTAAAGAAAAGAAAAAATGTAAAATAACATGGTAGTACTACATTCTATTAGAACTTTTCACAAAAATTTGGTTACATAATCACTATGTCAAGGACCCGTAGGAAAAAGCGTCGAACCATGCCAAGGTACAACCGCTAACCACACCATAAGGCAAAAAGAAAATATGCATACCTTTACATACAATGGATGAGGTATTTCTTCGAACATGTTTTGTGCACACTGTTAATAAAACTAAAATTAAAGATAAGAAACATGAAACTAAGATAAGAAAGAAGTATAATATCAAAGAATAATAGATTACTTCTCTTAACATATTCACCATAAAGGCACATTATGACAAATGTTTCTCAAAATTAAACAGAGTTGAAACAGTAAAGAATGAATTGAAGAAGTTGTTTTTAAAACTTATGGAGAAGATGATAAAATAAGAGAAAACAATAATATGACAATTGTAGAATGAGATACAACAACTTGAGATAACCTGATAATGCAAATGGGGTCTCTATTGTTATTTTGCCATTTCCGGCACCGAGTCCTGACAACACTTTTTGTGAAGGATCCATGATACTCCGTTCAAGACAACCATCACTTCATTCACATAATGGAAAAGTCCAAGAGAAAAGCCATTTTCATTATTAGGTTATTGGGTCTCTTTCTTTTTCTATAAAGTTTCATTGTTTCATCACAATTCACACACAAACTAAGAGAAGGAGATGATTGTGGTTAAAGAAGGAGAGAGCGGATGGGAATGAGAGAACGTGAGAGAATGAGACAGTTTTGGATAATGAGAGAAATATTTTAAGATTTGGATAGAGGAGATTATGATAAAGTGAGGGCTAAATTGGAATTAAAAAATTATATCATGACAGTTAAAAAGAGTTTTAGCTTTATATAATGGTATAGATTAAATTATAATAGTTTAAGGGTAAGTTGAAATTATTTAAAAATTTATGGTGTTAATTAATAAATGAACAAAGTATTAATATATATTTTTCTGTCTTTCTATCTTTCTTAAAATTTTCTTCCAAATTTATTAGTTACACTATTTATACTAAATTTTAGTCTTCATTTTCTTAACTTCAATGGACCAAATGTATTAAACTTAAAAGTTATTTAAGATTTATATTTTTCTCTCTCACAATTTATTTCACTCACCCTTATGGTATGTTGGATTTAAGAAAATGAATGGTTGAAATTAAGTGTAACTTGTGTGTAAACAGCCTTTATATATATATATTCAATAATATTTTAGTTTAGATCAAGTAGAAAATTCATTTGGTTCAAACTTTCATTCACCATTTAGTAAAAAAAATTAATTTGATTTGATGGTTTATTCAATAATTTTTTATTTGAATGTAATTTAACTTAGGTGTAAACAGATACCTCATTTATATATGTATTCAATAATTTTTTTGTTTAGATCAAAGTAGAAAATTTCATTTGGTTCAAACTTCCAACAAATATGGTTTGATGGATAACTCACGAAACTACATTATTGTGACACTGCAATTTCGAAATGATGTATTTATAAAAGGCCATATGGTCATATGGAATGATGTTATATGCAATTTGAAACGATTTTCACTATTATAACCTTCTCTTTATTCCAAACTTCTTGTTATTCAATATTTCTCTTTTATTGTTTCCTCCATGAGTGGACATTCTAATTGATTCACTTTATTTAACTTGTGGGCAATGTATTCCATACTCACTAGGTTGGAGCATAGTATTTTGCTCCTTTTTTTTATGTTTGCTTAGCAATAATGATATTCATCCTTAATAGTGTAACATCTCAAAAACTTATTATATTTTTGTAATTAATTTTGAACATTGTATTATAGTTTTTTGTATAATAAAATGAGTACAATAATATAATTAGTTCATTTTAAGAAGGTATATATATCAACATTAAAATAATAAATAATAATAGAATTTTATTGTTATTATATTATTATTGTTATGATTATTATTAACATATAATTATATATTTCCAGATTTGATCTTGTAGGATATTATTTGTATATAGGTTATTTTGTTTTATCCTTATGATTATATATTTGTTTTATCCTTATGATTTTTTTTCTGAATAATTTATATTTTGTTTCGACTTTATATTATTTGATAGTTGATGTTTACCATTATATGATTACTTGAAATATTTTACTTGTGATCAAATTTAAATGTCGATAATTGTCATCAAGGATTTAGATGATTAGAATGAAAGATATGATCTTTGATAAAAACAAGAATTATGATTAGTTGAGATTTAGTTGAGAATAAAAGAAAGATAAGAGAGAAAAATCTTCCATACTTAAAATCAAGTCTCCAATTATAAAAAAAGTAGAAGCTAGAAAATATTGAAGAGGAGGAAGAGAGAGAAAACAAAAAGAGGAAATGAGTAGATATCTTCTCTATCACTGGAGAGAGAAATACTTTTTTAAATTTTATTTACTTTTTCTATTATTTTACACAATATTTTTTTGTCTATTACTAGAAATGAGTCTCACTCACACAAAATGATTGAGAAAACTCCATAAATATTAGAATTATTGCTTCTCATTAATGTTTTTTCCTACTGCATAATTTACAATTGAACTCTTACTATTATCATTTTTGTACTCTAGTTTCATAAATTTGCTATTAAGGAAGGACACAACCCTTTGATTAATTTAAAAAAACACATACCTCGTACTCTCAACCCAAGACTTGGTAAGTTAAATGCATATTATTCTTATTGTCATACTTACTCTACCTAATTAGGGATAGTAATGGGTCAGTATAAATCTGGGTAATGCACTATCCAGACTCGTTCGTTCTATTATTTTAGGATTCAGACCCATCCTAAATTCGCATAAGTACCTTGCTATTCATGGATCATTTGGTATTCATAAATTCAGAATTTTTTTTTAAAAAGTTGCAAACAACTTATACATTTGTGTACATGTTTCTTATAATCATGTATGTTATTTTAGACAATTAGAAGAAAAAAGTGATACTAACAATTACAAAATATAATTAAGATATAAATACACAACTATGACTTGTCACTTAAATATAAATCATTTCATTAAAAAACATAATTTAAAATAAGACAATAAAATATATCAAATGTTTAATATCTCTATCAATATAACATTAAATCACAATTAGAAATAGCAAACAAAACATTATTACTTAACAACATAAAACCACAATTATGATGAAAAATATGTTTACTTATGTTACTATATATATATATATAGTACCTTATTATCTAGATTTGGATCTGTTTAACAACAAATTTAAAATTTTAAGTTCCTAACACTCCTGAGTACAAAAACACGGACCCGAATACTAATTACCATCTATATATATCTAATATATTGTTTATCATGTAAATGCTTATTATGCCATTATTTATACACAGTGGCGGATCTTCATCGAAATTTTAGGAGGGGCGATAATATTTAATTAAAATTTATAATTAAAATTAATTAAATTATGAAAATATTAAGAAACATACATGATGAGACTAGAGATAAAATTTTCAACTATTTCTTTTTCAATATAAATCGTTCTGTTGTCTGCAATAAATTCATCTTCTATATTACTACATAATTTTGTTTACTTGATTTCATTGTCGAAAATAATATTTATATAATAGTTGAACCATAATAGTTAAAATAAGACAAATTACTTGGTAATGCAAGATATGACTAATGACGTATGCTAGAAATTTTCAAACTTGAAGGACTAACGAGACCAAGAATAAAATGTTAATATTGAGATCTCAAACTAATCTTCATTGCTCATTAAAACACATTGAATAAAATTTGGACAAAAAATATATAAGACCAATATTAAATTACTTATAAGTATATTTAAGATATATAATATCAATACATAAGTAATTTCTTTTATCAACATTTAAACGTGTAAGAGAATCTGATTCAATATGTATAATTTTTAAAAGAACTACACAAATTGTATTATATTTATTTATCAAACAAATTAAAAAAATATGTGAGTTCCAATTAGTATATCCTTAAAGACATTATTCATGTGTAGGTAAAGGGAGTACATCTGCTCCAAAAAGTTTGTAAAACTCTATGTGTCACATTTTATAATTTAAAAGTTTAATAATCACATATTTTTTCTGACCAAACACAACAAGTGACACATGAATAACCGTACTTTGTGGGACAATAGATATGTTCCCATACAAAAAAATAAACAAAAAGTAATAAATAAAAATAAAAAGAAAAATCTAGGGGGCAGGGGGGCAGCTGCCCCCACCTGTCCCTTCCAAGGTCTGCCTCTGTTTATACATACACATATATGTACACCACAATCATAATGGGACTATTAAATGAGTATCCACGTGAACGTTGAACATTTACCATTCAGAATATTTGACATTCACTTTAATTGCTAATGAATGAGTAGATGTTAAATTAAAATGTATATTTATATCACTATATAAATATAAAATATACAAATGTGTTGTCAATATATAGACATACCTTCACACTTATCTATAATAAGTGCTATATAAGTAAGTGTCATTACGATATTGAATGATTTGAATAATGTGTTAATTCTATTTATGTTTTTATCTCTATCTATTTATCATTGAGGGAAAAATAGAATTATGATTTATGTAATATTATGGAAAGGGATTTATAATCTGACTAATGATTGTTGAGGGGTCTATAATCTAATTATTTTGATTGTTAAGAATATTTATGACCTAATTATGTTGATTATTAAGGGTATCTTAAGATTTATTGATTGGCCTAACACATGCAAATGAATTCTCAATTGCATGAAGATGGGCTTATTCTTAGAAATGGGGTAAAACATTCCTACAAACTCAGACTGTCGGGTGAGGGGAAGACACCTCTAGTAGGCTTGATGTGTGCAAACTTTTAATCTTGTATTGAGGATTAGAGACAAGTACTATTACATATGCAAATCGTCTTAAGATTTATTGATTGGCCTAACACATGCAAATGAATTCTCAATTACATGAAGATGAGGGGAGTCATAAGGTGGTCTGTTGGTGAAGAGGGTGGTCGTAAGGAATGGAGCGCAGGAGGTTGTGGGTTCGAGTCCCACCATCAACAAAAAAAGGGAGTTATAAGGTGTTTAGATGGTAGGGTGTAGGAGGTTGAAGGTGGAGTCTCACCCACAACAAAATACTACCATATACTAACAACTAACATACTAACAATTGCCGATCAAAAAAAAAAAAAATTTACCTGAAGACGAGCTTATTCTTAGAAATGGGGTAAGACATTCCTACAAACTCAGACTATTAATCTTGTATTGAGGATTAGAGACAAGTATTGTTACATATGTAAATCAAATGTGTTATTATTTGGGTTTGACTTATCTTCTAACTTATCATGTATAAATTATAAGTTATTAGTTATGTAATGAGATTATTGTTAGAAATTCATAATTTCTCATTAAGGTGAGCATCATATATTTAATACCATTATATCGGCTATTTATTTGGGATTACAAAACAAGTGATCTAATTTCTGATAACTCATAGGACTCCTAAAACTGATAACAGATATGAGATTAATGAGTGGATACCAAAATGATTAGCCTATAGGGGATAATGGAAACCTTATAAATTAACGCATAATGAACATTTAGGGTCTACAAGACACCAAATCATAAATAATTGTCATCTCTCCTCATCATAGAGAAAACAAAAGTCCCAAAAGGAATTCAGGTTTGGTTAAGGAAGACCCTCATACCAAAACTCTCTCCAAAGGCATATAAAAGGAATAGATATGAGAACATGAATTCACGCATGACTTTGTATCATTGTTTTACGTTATGTGTGAAAATCATGAGATGCATACAAAAGGAGTAGATCTGAGAACATGAATTCATGTATGACTTTGTATCCTTGTTTTACATTATGTGTGAGAATCATGATATTCAAGATTTCAGAATTGGTATTTTACCAATCATCGGGAAATTCCAACAAGTGATATAAGAGCTAAGGTTCTGAATTTTATAATTTACCATTAAAGGTTTTTTTATGAACCATAATTTTAAATTTGAGTATTTTATATGCTTCCGCTATGGTTATGAAAATTGAGTATTTATGAATAATGATGATAACATTTATCAGCTTCGGCTTATTTGAATCATGAGTAATTTGTATTATGAATGCTTGCAACATGTGTTAAAGTATATATTCAGATGTGTGCATGAACATTGCATTAAATTTATGACTCTCTTATGTAATATTTTGTCACTTTACAATTTTGCAATTTGTTAAAATATATTTATAAGGTATATATGGGTTAAGACGTATTTTTATTTTATATATATATACAATATGAAATTCATGACCTTGTTTATATATATTGTGAATTAAAATATACAAATATACATATATAATTGTTTTCAGCTTGAAGTAGTTGTGATGTTTGGAATTAATGATTAAAGTTAATATATATATATATATATATAAATATATAATGATTACAATTAATGCTTACAATTATATATAAATTTACTATGTCGGTGTGTGAAAGTGTATATATACTGTTACATGTATGTTGTAAGATATATATGGTCATATTCGATTTGGAATTTTTGATAATGATTTACATTTATTTTTTATGTTTTTCACTCTGGATCTACTTTGCATTTGATTAAGATTACATATATTTTTATACGTTGATATATATGTAATATATTTTTTGATTTGGAATTATATTATGGATTAGATTTGTTAATCATAAAATATATTAAATCTGAAGTTTTTAATTCCAAGATCATGATTTTTTTAATGGACTCATATTGTTTTTCTTTTGTTTGGTAATTATTTTTTAATTAATTGATGCCATATGTCGTCGAAGTAACCTCTATTGTGAAAATTGATTGAAATTACACAAACGAATATGAGATTATTTATGCGAATTGTGTTCGACCCAAAGGAAGATACAATTTGGCCAAATAATAACATACTTGTGATGATAAATATGTAACAATTATAAAGTTTTTCATATGAATAATAGTCTGTCCAAAGAAAGACTATTGTTTCACGGAACTAATTCTTAATATTTCATTGGCATCGCTTACAAATTAATTTCTCTATCTAAAGACTAGAAATTGATGTTGTACTAGGTATCTTATAATAGGTCCATTATGTGAACAAATCTTATTTTGCATTTTACATGAATTGTTTATTTAAATGTGAACATGCTATTAAATTACCAACTCAAGAATGATTGAATAGATTGTGTTTCTACTTTTTAATCAAGCACGTCGTGGGTTGAAACCAATGATATCAAATTTTCATAAATGTTGTGTCTCGACTGAAATATATGTATTATTTTATAAATTGTGATTGCAAGGAGGGACCCTTGTGGATGTTGTTACTTAATTTCCAAAATATAATTTTATAGACTGGATATATATAATATATTTTGGATTGTTGAATCAAACTCAAGTACAAGGATATATTTTGGACCATAAAATTGTTTGACATTTTAAGTGAACCTATTAAATAAGAAGTCGCCAAAATGATATCTCTTCTATAAGTTGTTCATAATAAATGTCAAATGCTAATGCATATATGTATGCATGCGAGTATTAATTATCCCAAATGAAGATTATTATTTGACCGAAGTATTTACACACAAGTGATGATAAACATGTGATTATTATAAGGTTACATATGAATGATAAATCAATCTAAAGAATGGTTTATTATTTGACATGCATTATGATCAATGTTGACCATTACAACAAGAGTACCATTAGTAATTGATATGGAATATCGAGCCAATTGTATGTTTGTACTTTATGCGAATAGTGGTCAGCCCAAAGGAAGATTACTATTAGGCCAAAATTACAAATATACTTGTAGTAATAAATATGTGATAATCATATGACTTTCCATGTGAATAGTAAGTTGGTCCAAAGAATGACTTATTGTTTGATAGGAATGATTATCAATATTTGATTACTATATTGAGTATACCACTTACAAGTTAATATTTTATCCAAAGACTAAATATTAATGTTGTCTTAGGTAACTCGTGATGTGGCCTACCATCATTTGATTTTAAGGGTTAAAATTAATTGTAGTTAAATTTCAAGAATGATTGCAACGTGTTTTGTTCTTTGTTTTATTGACTTTTCTATTCTTTTATTAGTGATGCAAATATTTTTGCTCAAATTAATAATATCTTATTTTCGGCTGTATGAATTTAGATCTGACACTTCATGTGGAGAAATCTATTTTTACTGCAGAAAACCTCGATGAGGTTAAAATTCAGAAATGGGAACGCTCTAACCGAATGTGGACAGTGATCATGAAACACTCTATTCCATAAGCGTTTCAGAGATGTATTTCTAAGTGTCAAAGTCCAAGGAAGTTCTTTGAAGAAATATAACAATACTTTGCCAAAAATGGAAAGGCGAAGACGAGTAGCCTTTTGGCTAAACTCATCTACATGAAATATAAAGACAAATGGAACATAAGGGGGGTACATTATGGAGATGTCTTATCTCGAATCAAAACTCAAGTCACTTAAGTTAGAGCTTTGTGATGACTTGTTCGTGCACTTGGTTTTGATCTCGCATCCTGCGCACTTTGGGTTATTCAAAGTGAGCTATAACACTCAGAAAGACAAATGGTCCCTCAATAATCTTATATCTCAATGTGTGCAAGAGGAAGAGAGGTTGGAGAGAGATAAAACTGAAAGTACTCACTTGACTATGACCTCTCAGAATAAGAAAAGAATGAACAATAAAGATATTGTGACAGGGTTATTTGCACTTTTCCTCAGTGAATGTAGAATTGTTCCATAATACACTATGCCTGAAAAACCTAGCATGAATGGATATTAAGACTATGTTTATAAATGGTGACATTAAAGAAATGATCTATATGGTGCAACAAAAAAACATTGCGTCAATTGGCTCAAAGTCTATAGTATCCAAATTAAAGAAATTCATCTATGTCCTTAAACAAACTTCTCGTCAATGGAATCACAAGTTTCATCAAGTTATCACCTCGTATGGTTTTGAGGCAAATAAAGCTAATGACTCTGTGTACCACATGTTCAGTGAGAGTAAATTTATATTCCTGATATTATATATTGATAATATATTACTTGCTAGCACTGATATGAAACTATTGCATGAGACGAAGAGATTTCTAACGAAGAATTTCGAAATGAAAGATATTGGAGAAACTTCTTTTGTATTAGGTATTCAGATACTAAGAGATCGCTCTCAAAGTATCATAAGGTTGACGCAAGGAAGCTATATTGATCAATATTGATCAAGTCTTAGATAAATTTGGCATGAAAGATAGTAAACCAGAGGATACCCCTATAGATAAGGGAGAATATGTTTGTTTATAAACAAAACATTACTACTTAGCAACATAAAATCACAATTATAATGGAAAACAATGTTTGTTTATGTTACTATATATATATATATATACATATATATATTTATGAATTGTTGATATGTGCAGGTTTGAGTACTTTATTATTTAGACTCAGACTCGTTTAACAAGTTTAAAATTTTCAATCTCAACTACTTGTAGATCCAAAAACATGAATTCAGACTCGACCTATTACATATATTATCTATGGGATATCTGTGAGTATGAGTATTCGTTACAATCTCTATATCGAATATATTTTCTATCATGTCAATGCTTATTATCTATGAAGCACGGATACTGATATGTGTGTCAGGTACGATATGTATCCGATACGTTGACACGTATTTTTTTCAAAATGCAGGATACGATACATTCAGGATTACGCGTATAAAATAATAAAAACACATAAAATATGATAAAATTATAAGTGTAAATCAATATTCAAAGTAAAAAATATAATGGAAATTTAAAATCACTGCCCTCCATAACAAATCTATCTTATTCTATTTTAATAAAAATGAATCTATCCTAAAATCGTTGCCCTCCATAACAAATATATTTTATCCTATTTTAATGAAAACGAATCTATGTTATCATGTTTTATTGGAAACAAATCTATCTTATCTTGTTTTATTGGAAACGAATCTAAATATCCTATAATTTACTCAAAACGAATCCATATATCCTATATTTTATTGAAAACGGATCGGATACGTGTCTTAATATTTATTTTATTTTATTTTATTTTTTTTAATTTTTGGATACTCTATGGATACATATTTTTCGTGAATCCGAGTGTATTCGTGTCGGATACGTGTCGGACACCGACACGAAAGGGTGTTTGACGAATCCGTGCTTCATAGCTTATTATGCAATTATACATATACATATTTGTACTTCAGACATCATAATGGTACTGATTAGATGCTCAATAGCAAGGATGTAGTCATCGACTTGACCATTGAACATTAACCATTCAGAGTATTCTGGATTCACTTTAATTGCTAATGAATGAGTACATATTAAATTAAAATGTATATTTGCATCACTATATAAATCAATATCGTAAAACTCGAGTTGGACGTCAAATCGGAAGATATCTCGTATTGGGTTTAACCGGTTTAAACGGTTAAACCGTCTGGTCGGATTGTGTAATTAATATATAATTAATATTTTTTATAAATAAATATATAATTATATAATTGTAAAATTTTATATAATTAATAATTATGAATAATTATATTGAAATAATATCTCTCAATATTTTTTAGAGCGAAGTAAAATAAATGATTAGAATAGTGTTCAATATTTTTTAATTTGAAGTAAATTATTCAGTTTACTTCCCAGGTTACTTTAGTTTAACCGGGTATAACACAATCGGAGCGAAATTTTCTTGGTTCAAAAGGTCCAATTCTCATTTGGTTAAGATTACAAACCAGGACCAATTTCAAGTTCGATCAATGGTCAAACTGATCAGACCGCCTAGTACGGTTCAGTTCTCACAACATTGATATAAATCTAAAATATAGACATACCTTCACACTTTTCTATAATAAGTGCTGTATATAAGTAAGTGTAATTAGGATATTGAATGATTTGAATAATGTGTTTATGTTCTTGCAAAATAAAATTATGATTTATGTAATACTATGGAAGGGGATTTATAATCCGATTAATGTTGTTGATAGGTCTATAATATAATTGTTTTGATTGTTGAAAGTATCTATGACCTAATTATGTTAATTATTAAGGGGACTTTAGGATTTCTTTGATTGACCCAGGCACATATAAATGAATTCTCAATTGCATGAGACGAACTTAATGAAAACATGGTAAGACATTCCTACAAACTCTCGAACCATCAAGTGAGGGGATGACACTCCCAACAGGTGTGATGTATACAAACTTTTAATCATATATCCAGGATTCGAGATAAATAATGTCACTTATGCAAATTGAATGTATTATTATTTGTGTTTGAATTATCTTCTAATTGGTCATGCATAATATAAGTTATCAGTTATGTGATGAGATAATGTGTTACAAATATTCATCCATATTACTATTCTCTAGGGAGATTTTCTATACTCATGACGATTAAGAATATCAAAGTTTGAAAGTAAGTTTTTAAAATAGTGTTACTCAGATTTTTATCTCATTATGTTCCTCTAAGCCTATATGTTTTTTTGGGTACTATCAAGAGTATTCATTCATCTTTTTGGGTAAGGAATTAATCTTTTTCGGGGTTCATGACTATCCCTTCTAACAAATGTTGCCCCCTAGAATCGAATTTTTGACATTGAGGATCCAGTGGGACTTTATACTACTAGAATAACGATTTGTTGGTCTATACCTACATTCATGTACCAATATAATATTTATATTTCCAAGAGGTAGGTACCAAATATATAAAATTTATATTACAATCTCTCATGTATTTTATTATTTTTATTAGGAGTTTGAAAATGGACAGTCTACTGATTGTAACTTTAAGAAATCGCTATTATCATTGTTTTCATAATAACTTACTTTTAAACTTTAAATGGATTAGGATCTCTCCAGTACAGGACAGTCCAGTACTAGAATATGAGACCTAAAATAATTTGATGTTTTAAAAAATCTAATTAAAAATAATTTAAAATTTGCACAGTTAAAATTTTTAAATGGCACATGTCACTATTTCTATTAGTACTGAACCCTCCAATATCGAAGAGAATCTATATTCATTTTAAATGTGTGTAACCTGTGATTTAACCTTTAGTTAGTCATTAGAGCCAATGGATGGTTACTGATTATTATATGTGCCACATATTTATGATTGGTTAAAAATATTTATTTAAGTTAAAAAATTAATAGTTAAAGTATTTTTGTAACCAATCACAATCTGTATCACATGATGTGAGATATATTTTGGGATAGAAGATATTCACCTTATCCCAAATTGTTATTTTCAGAATATGTGCAAGCTCTTCAATGGTATACATCTGAATCTGTTCTAACTTCTGCATTTGTGACTATGGTATATATCTGCTATGAAAGAAGTGAAACTTAATTAAAAGAATTAGAATATATACAATTTCAATAATTTAATACGGTTTGAACCAAAAGGTGATACTCTACCCAATTTTAAGGTTACTTTGTTACTTTGTAATTCAAAAATCTGTTTTGTTAGTTTTGGAAGACTTACTATAAATAGTCATATGTATCTACTTTAACTACATTGAGTATACAAGAATAGAAACTCTCAAAATCACTCACATAATTCTTCAACTTCTTTTTTCATTCTGGAGTATCACTTCTCTTCTTCAATTTCTCTTCTTCAATTTCTCTTCTCTATGTTCTAACAAATTGGTATCAAGAACTTTGGTTTTATAGGATCCAAGAACACATCAACACATTCACACCTCCATCTTCTGAACAACGGGACAAACTGGTGCAAGCTTTCCTGCCAATCTTCCTATCCTTGATGATAAGAACTGGAACGTAGGAGAATTCAAATGGTAGAAATCATGGTGTTCTAAGAAGTAAGTAAAATCGTGGAAGATGGACTCCCAAAAATGGAAAATGTAATAATAGATGCACAAATGGTGCTATACAAAGAAAACAGAAAGAAAGATTGCAAGGGAAGCATGGGAGATTCTTGAGAAAAGCAATGAAGGAGATGAACAATTAAAGAAGGTGAGATTGCAAACTATGAGAAGGAAATATGAGTGGATGCAAATGGAATCAGGTGAAAGAATTACACAATTCTTCAATTGTGTCATTAGCCACACTAATGCAATGAAGGCTAGTCATGAGAACATGACAGATCAAACAATAGTGGAGAAGATTTTAAGAACGCTCTACCCAAAGTTTGATCATATAGTGGTTGCAATTGACGAATCCAAGAAAATAGATGAGCTAAAAATTATGGATCTTCAAGGTTCTCATGAAGCACAGGCCCACAGAGAAGCATGTTGAACAAGCATTGCAAGCTCAAACCTCAAGAAAATGTGGCTATGGAAATAGAGGTGGACAAAGAAGTAAAGGATGAGGAAGGGATCAGAGAAGAGGGAATTTTAGATCACCTCAGTTCTCTGATCAATAAAGATCTGATGCATATCAGGCAGAATATTCAACAACAAGAGGAGATTATCAAAGATGACGGAATAACAAAAAGAGGGTGGACAGGAAGAAACTGAAATGCTTCACATGTGACAAGATTGGACATTTCAGTAGTGAATATCAAGCACCCTCAAATCATAATGAGAATCGAGGGAAACAAAACAATGAAGCTTACTTGGCCAAGAAGGAAGGTACATAAAGGGTAGAAGATGAACTTGTGTTGTTGATGATGATTACTAATAATGAGTCAAGCAATGATGACAAGTGGTATATAGACTCGAGGTATTCAAACCATATGGATGGAAATAGAAATTGGTTAGTGAACTTTGATGAACAAAGAAGGTGTAGTTTAAGGTTTTCTGATAGTAGATTGATTCAAGTAGAATTGACAAGTGGTGTATTAATCAGTAGAAGAGATGGTAGGAATGCTTTGATTTATGATGTGTTATATGTTCTAAACATGAAGAACAATCTTCTAAGCATTGGACAACTAATAGAAAAGGGATTTTCTGTGCAAATGCATCAAGGAATCTTAAAGGTATTTGATGCTACAAAAAAGTTGATACTAAAGGTCCATTTGGCACAAAACAAAACATTCCAAGTAAGTCTGAAAACCATTGAAACTCAATGTCTATCTGCCACATCTTTATAATAGGATTCATGGCTATGACATCTAAGGCTAGGTCATTTTAGAGACTTGAGTCTACTAAGATCTAAGGATATGGTAATATGATTACCATAAATTTAGGATCCAAGCAAAGTCTGTGACAATTGTCAAATTAGTAAGCAACCCAAATCTTCTTTTAATGCCTATACTCCCTCTAGAGCAAAGGAGCTTCTACATGTGGTATACTCTGATGTCGTGGTCCTTTTGACACACCCTCCTAGGGAGGAAGCAAATACTTCATTACCTTTATAGATGAATTGAGTAAGAAACTATGGTTGTATTTGCTAAATGCCTAGAGTGATACATTCTCTGTGTTCAAGCTATTTAAAACATTGGTAGAAAAGCAATCAGAGAAGAGCATAAAGGTTCTAAGAACAAATGGTCGTGGAGAGTTCAACTCAGGAGAATTGGAAGAGTTTTTAAAATATTAAAGGATTGTGCATGAGGTAACAGCTCCTTACACACCTCAACACAATGGAATTACAGAAAGAATAAAAAGAACTATTTTGAATATGGTCAGAAGCATACTGAAAGGGGATGAACTACCGCATGAATATTGGGGGGGAAGCAAAAACCATTGCTGCATATATACTTATTAAATGCCCAAACAAGAGACTCAATGACCATGTTCTTGAAGAAGCATGGTTAGGTGCAAAACCATTTGTAAAACACTTAAGGATTTTTGGAGCTACTTGTTATAGACGTTACTAGATCAGAAGAGAAAGAAGCTTGATAGAAAGGCTAAAGTAATGATCCTATTGGGCTACAATTCCACAGGCTCCTGCAAATTATACAACCGAGAGACAAAACGAGTAATATTTAGTAGGGATGTATAATTTGATGAACTAAACTCATGGGAAGGGCTAAGGAAAAATCCCACTCCTTTTACAAGATTACACATTGATTGGGAACCTAATGTTGATGTAAGGGAGCACATTTGTTGTCTCATAGTTTGACCATTCTATGTGTCATGGACTTGTCACTGGTCAGAAAAATACTTACAATTAAATTTTAACTTAAATATATTTTTTCTGACTAATCGCAAGCGCATGGCACATAGAGTGGCACAAACTATGGGACAACAGATGTAGGTAAATAAGAGGAGATTGCACACAAACACATTATCTCAACCAGGAAGTAATATGCCAACAAGGGTAAGGAATCCTCCAACATAGCTAGCACACTATATAATGAGTCTTGATGATGTAGTAAATCAAGAAGGAGACATAGTTCAACATATGGCTTTGTTTGCTGATGCAAAACCTATTAGCCTTGAAGAAGCAATAACCAATAGTACTTGGAGAGCGACTATGCAAGATGAAATCAAGTCTATCGAGAAGAACAACACATGGGAACTGGTTGATTTGCCATTACATAAGAATCCAATTAATGTAAGTGGATCTCCAAGTAGGGATGGCAATAAAAACCAAACCTGTCCGAACCCAACCCATATTTAACAAGGAAAACTCATTGTGATTGGGTTCGAGTTCGGTTTTTACCCATTTATAATTTCCGGGTTCGGGGTTGGTATAGGTAATACCCTACCCCGAACCCGCTCCAAACCCGAATAATATATTTAAAGTTACATAATTATATAGAAATACATACATACATACATACATGCACACACACACACACACATATATATATTTATCAGGTGTAGTGGTATGCCCAATATTCTGTAGTAAAGTTTTAAATCCTGTAACTTAATTATCAGTATCGTATAGTAGGATGCCCACTATTTTATATGGCAATAAAGTATCACTTGATATAAAGAGAAAAGTTATATCTTACAGCCACTAAAATCATGACAAATGTCCTATTTAATCATTTTCTACAAAAATATATTCAAAACTAAATAAAATAGTACACATGTCATGTTTGTACTAGCTAGAGGAGGTAAGTTATCTCCTGATATGAGGAGATACTTTATTCTCATTTTATATTTGAGTTTTAACTCAAGTATGGGGACTTGGCAACAACGTGTATGTGTGTGTATATATATAATAGTTTCGAGTTTCGAGTCACATTTAGGTTACCCAAAACCTGACGGGGTCAAGGATGGTAGTATTATTTTTAACTCCGCTTTGTTCGGGTTTAGGTTAGGGTATATGCAAACCCGACCCCGATCTACCCCGTTGTCATTCATATCTTCAAGGTAAAATTGAAACCTGATGGAACTAGTTAAATATAAAGCAAGGCTTGTTGCCAAATGGTTTATGTAGAAAGAATGGTTGGAATATTCTGAGATCTTTACACCAATGGCCATGTTAGAAACAATAAGACTCATTGTAGCTCTAACTAGCTAGAAGAATTGGAGCTTATAGAAATTGGATGTAAAGTATGCTTTCCTCAATGGCCCCTTAGAGGAATTGGTGTATGTCTCACAACCACCTAGTTTTATTAGTAAAGGGAATGAACTGAAGGTACTTAGACAGAAGAAGGCATTTTATGGATTGAAGCAAACACCTAGAGCCTGGAACAAGAGGATATATAAATTCATATCTGAGTCTGGTTTCAAGAAATGTACAATGGAATATGGTGTGTACATAAGGTCTTCAAACCATAACAAGGATGCCCTCTTCATTTCTCTATATGTAGATGATCTGCTAGTGACAAAGAACAACTCTAAGGGAATTGAAGAACTAAAGGGAAGTCTAAAGAGTGAATTTGAAATGACAGATTTGGGAAGACAATCATACTTCCTTGGTCTAGAATTTCAACCACTAAGAGAAGGTTGTTCACGCACCAAAGGAAGTATTTTCTAGAAGTCTTGAAAAAATTCAAGATGATAAGCTGCAATCCCACAGAGACACCAACTGAGATGAACTTGAAACTAGGAAATTGTGAAGAAGAGGCTACTAGCGATGGAACTATATCTAGGTAGATTGTAGGAAGATTAAGGTACTCATGTCATACAAGACCTGATATTTCCTACATCGTAGGTGTATTATCAGATTTATGAGCAATCCAAAACACTCCCATATGCTTGCCGCCAAGAGAATTTTAAGATACCTAAAAGGTACTCTAGATTTGGCATTATTTTCCCTCATTCAGATGATAAAATCAAACCACAACTCATGGCCTATTCAGACTCTAATTAGTGCGGGGATATACTAGACAGAAAAAGTACGATGCGATATGTATTAATAGTTGGAGGTTGTGGCTCTGTCAACTTATTAAGCTGAATACATAGTTGTCTACTCAACAACTTGTCAAGCTTCATGGTTATCTTCACTACTATTGGAGCTTGATATTGAAAATGGAAATGGTGTTGAACTATTAATAGACAACAAGTCAACAATAGACTTAGCCAAGAACCTAGTTTCTCATGGCAGAAGCAAACATATCGTCACAAAGTATCACTATCTAAGGCAGCAAGTAGCAGAAGAAAAGATAAGGCTAATATACTGCAAAAAATATGTTTTGTTAGTTTTTTAAGGATTACTATAAATAGTCATATGTACATACTTTAACTACATTGAATATACAAGAATAGAAACTCTTAAAATCACTCACATAGTAATGTTCAACTTCGTCTTTCATTTTGTAGTATCACTTATCTTCTTGAATTTCTCTTCTCTATGTTCTAACATACTTGACTTGTAACTTGGAGGTCGTGAGTTTGAATCCTAAAAGCAGCAAAGTAATATATGGCCGCATAGATATATTCTCCTCATAATCCACTAGGTGATCGTGCACTGCTACCTCTTATTAGTGTGCTTTGAACCCTTAAAAAAGTTGATATTTTTCTTTTTCCTTTGTGAATAAATGATCTAGCTTTCTTTATTGGTTGTCAACTAGGTTCATTAATCTGCATTCTACAAATTGTTCTCCACATGGCTAACCTTTCTTAGTTCTGTCACATGAACAACTCCTTCACATTTATCAGGTTTTATTTCTCTCATTGTGAACACCCACTTTTGTCTGGCCCATAACAAGCTCAAAAACTTTTTAAATAAAAATAATAAATTTACTTCATTTTATTTATTTTGGTATTTTTCGATATTTTAATAATAAAACTATTTTTATGAATTTTTATAATTATTTTCGGAATTATTAAATTAAAGAAATTAAATATAACAAACCAAAACAAAATCAAGTTTCAAAATTTAAAAGATTAGGTTAACTAAAAATTCAAAAATAATAAATAAAACAAGTTCCTAAATCAAAATGATTAGGTTAACTAAAAATTCAAAAATAATAAACAAATGAACTTCCTAAATATAAGTGATTAGGTTAACCGAAAATTCAAAAATAATAGTAAATAAATTATTGTTGTTAGAGTCCCTGAACCCAAATGGTTAGGTTGACCAAATGTTCAAAACTAAATTAAATTAAGAGAATTATTTTCCAAACAAAAAAATTTGAATTAGGAAGGGGCCACCACAAGCCCATACTCTTTTTCTAAATAAAGAGAGAGAAAACGTTTTTTTATTTATTAATTATAATTTTTTTAAATTTGTAATGATAGGAAATAATTAAATTTTTGTTGTCCATGTTTTATAATTTTTTTGGAATAATTTAAATAAATTAAATAATCAAATCTAACAACCTAATTTGAATTTAAAAAAAGGAATAAGAGAAAAATTATTAAAATAATATTATTAGATATGGTCAAATCAGGTTTGTTAAAAGAGATGTTATCAGATTTATCCAAAAAAAATTAAACACCCTAAAATTCGGAGTCAATTGGTATATTGTTTGCTATAAATAGAGGTCATGGTGAACATAAAAATTGGACATTGAAAATCCCACAAAAGTACTATCATACGTCATACGTCACTGTGAGAATTTTCCAATAAGCCATCATCTAGTGCAACCGTGAGTAGAGTTCACATTGTGCAACCTTTCATTCCACAAACCACAGCCGTCGGATTCGATTACCTTCGTATCTTCACGGTTTACTTGCAATCTAGCCAATCACAACGCGAAAAGTGGCCTAGTTTCACTACAACCGGCCACACCGAATACTGCCACCTGTGAGAACACGGAATTGGCTGCAGGCAAATTCGTACACCCTTCCTGTTTAGCCAACCACCTCCTGACACATGTTAAGGCTTGCCCATCACACTGAATCCGTCCAACCATATCCTGCCACGTGGCTCATTTTGTACCAGCTTTTCCGCACGTGATCCAGCTGTGTGCAGAGTAAAAATACTTTATTCCTTTCTAGCCAGGTATGTTATTAATTGGTAAATTCATCCCTTTGACATTAGTTATGTAAACAAAATATTTCTTTAATCTGTGTAAATAAAATATAAAACTGTGTGGAATTTAAATAAAAATGGGTATTATTAAACTGACTTTATAATTACAAAAAAAAATCATACACAAAAATTAATCATTATTACTTTAGTAAATCACTATCAAGATCGTTTTAGTTTCATCATTTTTTGGCAATTGGTTTTTATTATTTTGTCTTGTTTACAAATCTTCAAATAATATTTTTATTAAATAATAGACCAAAAATAAGAGAAGATATTGATAAAAGTTATTTGAATTAATAAAATGTATCTAAGCATTGTAAAATTTGCAAAACAAAAAAAATATTTTATATATCTACTTATTAAGCAAACTTTTTTGATAACTTACAAAAGTTCTTTTTTAAATAAATTTAAATGACTAATAAAAAAAGTTATTTTTGGGTATCTTTTTAAATAAAACATGACAAACAAACACTTTTCAAAAATAAATTAATTTTGAGATGTAACGAAAGATGGAGAGAAGGTCGCCCTAGAGGCCTCTTTCTTCCTCCGATCATCTTCGAAAGGCCACGCTACATCGTTTCTTTTCAATCGATTAAATCTCAAAATCAATTTAGTTCCATTTTTTTAAATAAGTAATAAAAATTAACCAAATAAAAAAACTTTTTTTTATATAATAAACAAAACTTGCGAAATAGATATTTTGACTAAAAAATATATTCTCTTTAATTAAAATACCCTCAACTAACAAACTTTTTTCTACTTAAAGAACTACATAAGTCTTGATTCCCTTAATAGGGATACGTAAGATCAGGGTCAATCTTGTGAGACACAATAATAAAAATAAATAATTTTTTCTCCATAATAATTATTAATTAATCAGATAATCTAATAAAATAATAATAATAACAATAATAATAATAATAAAGTCATATATTTTAATGAAGGATACCGCTTAAGGCGGGCAGGTAGGGTGCTAATACCTTCCATATTTCCTAACTGACTCTCGAACCTGGATATCAAAAATCCAAAAACCCAAGGTAATTGGGCTTAAAAGATTTTTCTACATGTTTTACTATAAAATGTAGTGGCGACTTTAAACAAAATCGAGTAACCGAAAATCGGGGCACGACAGCTGGTGACTCTGCTGGGGATTATTTTTTTAGAGAGTCTGACACATAATCAATAAAATGTGTGACTTTTTATTTACCATTATTATTATTATTATTTATTTTGTTGATTAGTTAATTTTCAATGATATTGCATGCTTAATTATTAATATAAATATGAATTATATGCATAATTTTAATTGTATGTATAAATAGGAAAAGTGCATGCTTAATATGAATTATATGATTTATTTTAATTGTATATTAAATATGAAGATTGCTTGTTTAATTATTAGTTGTATATAAAAATATGAAAATTGAATGCTTAATTACTAGTTATGTGTTATAAGTATGAATTATATGATTAGTTTTAATTATATGTATAAATATGAATTATATATTATTAATTATTAGTTGTATGTATATGTATATATTACATGCTTAAATTATTAACTATATGAATCACATAATTTTATGTTGTGTATGTGATTTATAAATGCATGTTTGTATTGTTCTTATTGTTATGTGATATAATGTACACATTTTAGGCACATATGTCCTACACTCGGATATTAGTGATACCTTTTTGGATAGAAGGGACACTAGTCTCACTGGTCGCGGTTTTTTCCGCTTCTAAATTTTGGTTATATGGACCACTCATATTGTTACCTCTTATTATGGGTTAGCCGTTCGAGTTGATCTCCTGTTTCTAACATCATAATATTTGAGCTTCTCTATTTGAAAGAGATGCAATATGGGCACTTTTATAGGGAGTCTAGAACTTGCCAAGGGCGTCCATTATATGTTAGAACATTGTCCTAGGGCGTTGTACTTGTTGTGAATTGTTGTGATGTGTGTAATGTTTGTATTAACACATTGTTTGAAATTGTCGTATAAAATAAAAATCATTAAAACATTGCATCTTTGAGGGGAAGTCTTGTTCCCCCATCAAGGAGATTGTTACAAAGATAAATAGGGCATTTCACTTTTGCCCTACGATAGAAAATTATTTCAAAAAATATATATATTTATTCATTAATTATAATGATTCCTACAATGGGGACTCATGGCCCCGAAAAACAAATTCATACCCATTCATTCTTGCATATCATATTTTGTGTATGAGTAATTATTTTCAATGTACTTTTAATGTAATAAGTGCATTTTATATTAAAAGAGTGACCATTTCAAAATTTAAAAAATGATGACCACAAATAATTCTAGCAGCATATTGGCACCCGAAAAATCAACAAAATTAGAATTGTCAATAATTAATGTGAGTTTCTTGGCTGAACAAATTCCCAAAATTCCGAAAGAAATTAAAAAGCAATTTAGAGATAATTACAGGGAATTGTTGGACCTTGTGTTAGTCCAAGTTCGTCCCCAAGACTTGGAAGTTATGCAAGTTATGATTCAGTTCTAGAATCCCAAGCTTCGAGTATTCGAGTTCCCTAACCTTGATGTTGCTCCAACCATAGAAGAATATGAGGCTCTTTTGAATTTTTTGACAGAGGGCAGATTGAAGCTATACCAGTTCACAGGGGGCAATTTGCTAACGAAGGTAGTATAAAGGCTCTTATCGGTGTGCATCCAGAAGCTTCAGACTTTACCAAGCAAGGAGGAGCAAGTGGGTTCAAATGGCATTTTCTAAATAATCATATCTCCAAAATGGCTTATCAGAAGAATTGGGTCTTATTTCAACCCGCGTTTGCTTTGACTGTGTATGGACTAGTCCTCTTTCCATTCATTTGTGACATGGTGGACCAAGCTGTTATGGATGTGTTTAGCAAGTTCGTTCCCTTCAAAATCAACTCAATGGCAACTATTCTAGCAGAGACGTTCTTGTCATTCCAGCGGTATCAAGAGGGTATTAAGAGGAATGTTAGCAAGGTCTGAATCTGATGTTGCATCCAACTCTAGTAAGTATGGATCCTAACCCGTTTCAAACATCACTAATACGGGTTAGGGTCTCGTTATCCATTAAGAAGGTTTCTCAGCACTTACGTCGAGGACATGACTTTGCTCAAATGGAAGGAGCTATTCCAAGAGGTCACTCCGAGGAACTTTACTGAGAAGTGTTCTCTATATGATCGGCATCAACAAGTCATGTATTCATATGGGGAGTTCCATAATCTAGTATTGATAGGTCCTAGAGGGTGTATCTCTTTCACACCCGCCTTGGTACTTGGCCAGCTGAAATGGGGAGTGGCTCCCGTATCTGATAGGCAGTTGGAAGGTCCCTACTTTTGGTATAAAGAGGAGGGGGCATCCTCAAATATGGTCCAGTTCATAGGGAAAGCTCTTAAAGATATTCATTTACATACCCAGAAGGAATTGGGAGAACAGAAAACTTTTTATTCTAATGAGTACAAGTCTTGGAGAGCTGATAGGATGAAATGCATTAACAAACCTTCACTAGTGATACCATAAGTCAAAGGAGGTCCCACACCAGCGGAAGCCACGCTTAAGGCAAACATCAAGCTGCTAGAGGCCCGACTTCAGGAATCCAGGGATCAGAACGAGATGAAGGACATTGCCTTAGAAAAGTCTAGCAGCACTGCCTCTACACTCATGGAGGAAATCAAGAGCCTAAAGAGAGATTATGCTGATTTATGCTCGAATTCCGGTAAAATGGCTATGATGAGACAGAATCAAAGGATGGGGGAGGAGATAAGATATCTAAAAGAACGGCTTGAGGCTCAGGGACATACCTTGAAAAGTAAAATAGAGACAGAGAGGATGACTAGATTGGATCTGGAACAAGCCATGGCCACAATCAGAGATTATTAAAATGCCTTGGATCAGTCCCACATGAAAGAAGATAACTACAAAAGGTCGTTAAAGCAATGAAGGAAGAAGCTTCCGCCAAAGAAGCCCAACTAATGGATCAGATGAAGGAGTTGATAGACTCATATTAGCACCTAAAATGGAATCAACATATGTGGGATGACAATTGGAGGAATGGTCTGGGAGAATGCGAAAGAGAAAAAGATCAATGGAAAGAGAGATGCCACAATATCATTGAGGGATTCGGGTACTTTGCAGATAATTGGCTAGTAACATTCGAAGAGGTCCAACAGGAGTTTCATATGTATCTTGATAAAGAAGTACGTCCAGCTGTGGGAGTTCTTTTCAGTAGCTGCACTCGGGTTGCCAAGAAGCTCAGACGTTGGAGTGCAATGGGGGGTTCTAGTTTGGACTATATGGTTTTGTTTACTTATTCTCATTTTTGTTTTTTGAATAAAAGAAGGAATAGAGTAAATCGACATATGTGATTCCCCTTCCTCATATGATATTTTGTTTCATAATAAATGGTTTGTTTTCCATGATATCTCTCTCAGCCAAGTAAAACTCACAAAAACAAAAACAAAACAAAAAAAAGAAGTACAAAAGAAAAATGAAAAAGTTTAAACTATTCAAAGGATGCAACCTTGGTCTTCCAATATTCTAAATATTGTTGTCGACCGTAAACGAACTAAGAGACTACACTCCTTAGTTAGTAAGATACGGGGTTTATAACGTTAAGAGGGGTTTTATGCTACTAGAATTAAAGATGCAACCTTGGTCTAAAATTTCTTTAGTCTAAAGATTGTCATCAACCACATATTAAACTGATGGGCTACTGATAAGTGCCAAACATACCTAAATTTCATACACTTTTATGGCACTTATCTTAA
>NW_017717341.1:0-67435 GCF_001865875.1 Lupinus angustifolius
CAATCTTGTATATTTGTGTTTGTATTTCTTTTTTTATGTGTTTTGTAGGATTTATAAAGAAAAAGAAAAGAGAATAAAGACTCATGGTCCAAGTAGAAAAATAAATCAAACTCAAGGTGCTCAAGCAGACAGCTCAGCGTGGACCAAGCTACGCTCAGCTGACTTGGACACCAGTCTGCAACAGACCAAGCTGCTCAAGCAAGCAGCTGAGCGGACTTGCTTGATCGCTCATCCTAGCACCAAACAAAGCCTGACACGGTCAGAACACAAGCTTGGCACGGTCAAGCACAAGCCTGTCACACGCCTAAGCTACTCAAGCAGCAGCTCAGTGGTGACACATGTGTGCTCAGCGGTGAACCAGACACATGACCAGGTCAGCAAGCACCAAGCCACGTCTCAGTCAGCACAGTCAAAGTTGCTCAACAAGCAGCTTAGCGGTGCCACATGTTTGCTCAGTGGTGTGCACTCAAACTTGACTTAGCCATCAAACAACCATGAAGTCATGCATGACCTCACTTCAAGTAGCTCGTCATAGGCTTTTCAGAGTAGCTCACCATAGCTGGTCCCATAGCTCACAACTAGCTTTGATGAGTCAAGCTTAAAGGTGACAAAGCTGCTTGACCAAGTGACCAAACCTATGTTGAAGGGTTTGGTTAGCTTATGAGCGGTGCAAACAAGCAGCTCAGCGGCTCCAGGAAAAATTCTATTAATAGGAGGCATTCCATTCGAACAAGAGGACTTCACAACATCATAAATCATACGTCATCTTGCCTTGAAATTATTCTTCCATAAAGTCTCTCTTCTTGTTCTTAGTTCATAGGAGCTTTGTTTAAGTAAGTTTTGTAATTTTAGTTTATAATTCAAGAGGAGAAAAGAGAAGGCAAATGAGATGCAAAAATCAATTTTGTAATCTCATTTGGAACTCAAAGCATCCAATCCTTGGATGGATGGCTCATGCTCCTAACAATTTCTTTTGAGTGTTGGTTATGTATTTCTACTTCTTCTGTTATTTTAAATTTGAATTTTAATCATTGAAGTTGGTGCTTTGGTTAATTTTATTTGTTTGAGAAGTTCTTAATGCTCTTTTTATATTGATCACCTAAAAAATGATTTCAAGTCATAAATAATTACTTGTCTCAACCACTTAACAAATAAACTAAGAAGTAGTTGTACTACTTAGTTTATTTTCCAAGTTAAGCATGTTTTTCTTAATATCTTATATTCATTACTACTTCAATATTAGAGTAGCCAAGATTAGGGTGTGACAACCTAGTCTCTTTGTGGAAGTCTCTTTGCTGACGTAACATTGTTTAGTAATAAATATAAGTGATCATCATTCTACCATTTTAGGACATACAATAAAAGGAGGATTTTAACCCTTGGTGTTTGGAGTTAATCAAAGTAAAACATAAGAACTTGTCTAAGTAGTTCAAATTCATAAGAAGTTGAGAAATATTTTCTTCATTCAAAATGATCTTGTCTCCTTAAGAATTTGTTAAACTTAATTTATGTTTATTGTTAATTGTTTATATGCAATTCAAATAAAAAACCAACCAAAATATGTTTACTCATTATTTGTGATTAAACATAACCCTATACTATACTACAATTGAATCTTGAAAGAGGTGTAAATTGTAAAATAGTAAAGTGTTATCAATAAATTTATTTGTTGAAACATCTTTTAATATACAAAAGTGATGAAGCTAACTTACTAACTTTTATTTATTGTTATTTACATTCTGCAATTTATTTATTCTTTAATATCAATCTTCCTTAAGGAAGAAGTTTGGTTTGTTAATAAAAGAAACCTGAAAGAGAGTAAATAAATAAAGGTCACTTAACTTTATTATTCTTTTATTCTTTATTTATTTGTTTCTAACAACTAACTATTCATCACTTTTGTACATTAGAATACCATTAAACCGGTGTTGGAATTTATTCCACAAAACCGAGAAGGTATTCAAAGGTACTTAATAATTATGCAATAGGGGATTGCTTCGATACCATTGTACTGGCATTAGAATTTATTCTAACAAAGCTGAGATGGGGCAAAGAAGGTATAACTTATTCACATGATTATTAGAAGTAAGTTGTAACTGGAATATTCTTGAAACCATTATACCGGCGTTAGAATTTATTTTAACAAAGCCGAGATGGCGAACAAAGAATAAAACCGAGTTCACTTACTTAATCAAATAAAAAGGAAACACACGAAAAGAGAGGGGGAAAACATCCTCATTCTCCAAATAATTCTTTCAACAACTACGCTCCTTAAGTCATAATTGTAGGGGTCATACATATGAAACATGCAAAATGGTCTCTCTTATAAATTTATCGTTTATTACAAATCACTATTTTAAAATAAATTGTATTCATTCATCAGATCAACATTGCTTCACAACACCCCTACTACACCCGACTCCGAGCTAGATAGATGGTTGAATCTACATACTCCATCCAGGACACCAGAATTGAATTAGCTGGTTTGAAAGAGCAGATGGCAGAGATGTTTCACATCCTAAAACCTATCTAGAATGAAAAGGAAAAGAATGTTGCCACTAGGCCACAACCTCATTCAAGTTTCGTAAATCCCAATCAAGGAGCCGGTACTAATCAGCCTCAAGAAGGACATGACACCAACACAAGACATCAAACGCCATCAGAATACTTAAATGATGATCTAGATTATGATCCCCCTAGGAGGACAACTAGGAATGACACAAATGCCAATAATCAACAGAACGGATGATACAATCAGGATGGGACCCAAAGGACTCCTCTAGGCAGCAACGCGCCAAATATGGAAAAGGATGAACAGAAATGGAGTTCGATTGAGGAAAGATTGAAGGCCATTGAAGGAGCCAATTGTCCGAACCTCAAGAATGCTTTCGAGATGTGCTTGGTGCCCGATGTGGTACTCCCACCCAAGTTCAAAGTGCTTGAGTTCGAAAAGTATAATGGGACTACTTGTCCCAAAAGCAATTTGCACATGTACGCTAAGAAGATGTCAGCATACCATGGGAACGACAAGCTCTTGATCCATTGCTTTCAAGACAGTTTAGCTGGGTAGCTATAAGTTGGTACATCCGGCTAGAGAAAACCCAGATCCGGACCTTCTTGGATCTATCTAATGCCTTCATCAAACAATACAAATACAATGAGGATGATGCACTAAACAGAACTCAACTATAGAATATGGCTAAGAAGCCATCAGAGAGTCTTAAAGAGTATGTTCAAAGACTGGATGAAGAGGAACAATTATCAAACATCCTGCAAAGCCCATATTATGAACATCTCATGGGTAATATGACAACCAACTTTAGTGCTCTCATTAATGTATGAGAAAAGTTGGAAGGAGGAATCAAAAGTGGGAAAATTTCTGAAGAAGGTTAAGGCTCCAGAAAGAAGCCTGCTTTCATGAAGAAGAAAGATGCAGAGACCCATTTCATTGTTGTAGAACCAAAAAGATTCTAACCCCGAAACAACAACCAAAACAATTATCATGCGCCCTCTCAATTTGCACAAAACCAAAATCCAATATAAAATCTAACACCATCTCATAACCCACCAAACCAAAATAACAACACCTATCAGCCTAGACAAGGTTACACATAATATCCCAGAAACAACAACTACTATCAACAAGAGAGGAGGATGCTGGTGTTTGACCGAATCCTGATAATCTACATTGATTTGTTCGCCTATCTCTAGAGACAATGGATGATCACATCAATCCTCGGAAAAATACCTGAGAACCCTGGACCATGGTATAATGAAAATGTCAATTGCGCCTATCATTCTAGTGCAGCAGGACATCTGGTGGAAGATTGCAGGGCTTTCAAATTTTCGGTTCAAGACCTCATCAACGCCAAGCGAATTGATTTCAGGGAAACCAGACCTAACATAACTGGAAATCCTCTACCTAACCATGGGAATCAGGAGGTAAAATGTATAGAAGCAAAGAGTGAGGCTGTAGTCATCAACAAGGTTGAAGACGTGAAGATGCCCATGGGGTTCATCTTTCGAGACATGTGCAAACAAGGTTTGGTAGAAGTTGTTACGGATGAGACAGATGAAAGTGACGCGAAAAATTGTGAAATGCATGGATGTGTAGGTCAGAGTTTAGAAGAGTGTAAAGAATTCAAGATGTTTCTTCAAAAAATGATGGACTTGAAACTAATCGCTATAGGCGAAAGGTTCTCAAACTATGAGATTAATGTCATAGAGAAGAGTCAAAAGGAAATACATGTGTTCATACGCACGTATGAACTAGTCATAAATCCACCCGGGGGTGTTCATACATATTTTTCTCATCGACAATGGGAACCATTCATCTGGAAGATGGAGCCCGTGATAACAGGTGGAGAGACCCTATTCCCTTATGAATTAGAGAAGGCAGTACCTTGGGTTTATAAAGAAGAGCCAGTGATGAGTCCTTCAGTGTTACCAACATTGCTGGAAAAAGCAGAGTTACAAGGACCAGGCGTATTTATGTTCCACTAGAGATTGAAAGGGGTGCATCTGGGGCCACTAAAAGTAAACAAAAAGTGCCAGAGCATGTAGAAGAGGATGTCGAAGTGGCATTACTTGAACACGTATCGAACGAAGAGGCTTGTGAGTTCCTCAAGTTCATCAAGCAAAGTGAGTATGAAATAGTGGATCAACTTAATAAGAGTCCAGCAAGGATATCTTTGTTATCCTTACTAACGAGCTCTAAGGCTCATAGAAACGTTGTACTAAAAGTATTGAATCAGGCCCACGTCAGCCACGACATTACAATTGATAAATTAGGAGGGATAGTCAACAATATTGTAGCAGACAATTATATATCTTTTTGTGACCAAGAGATACCTTCTAAAGGCATTGGACATGTTCGTCCACTGCATATCTAAGTTATGTGTAATGACTGCGTGATTGGAAAAGTCCTCCTGGATAACGGGTTGTCGCTGAATGTTATGAAAAAGAGAACTTTCTCCAGATTATCGGTGGATACCTCCTACTTGAGGGCTAACTCAATGATTTTCAAAGGTTTTGATGGATCTCGTAGGGGTGTGATGGGGGAGATGAAGTTTCCCATCAAGATAAGGCCATGCATATTCAACATATTGTTCCATGTGATGGACATCAATCCAACGTATAGCTATTTGTTGGGGCGTCCTTGGATTCATTCCTCAGGAGCAATACCATCTACCATGCATCAAAAGGTGAAGTTCATCATGGACGGAAGGCTGACTACGGTTTAAGGAGAAGAGAGTGTGATAGTGTCTCAGCCGTTTGACGCCTGCTACATAGAAGTGACTAGGGAGGCATTGGAAACATCATTCCAGGGCCTCAAGATCGCAAACACCACATTCGTGATAGAAGGCATGTCATTGCTAAATCCATATCCATCATAGGCTTCTCTCATGATGGCAAAAGTGATGATCCGTGAAGGATATCAACCCGGGAAAGGATTGGGAAAGTATGGACAAGGCAGCAGGAAACTCATAATACCCAAGGCTAATAAAGGTAGATATGGTTTAGGGTATAGACCAACACAGAAATACAAGCTCTAAACTGCAGAAGCAAGGAAATATAAGTGTCTGACCCAGCTAGGGCAATTTGGACATGAGAATATGGCAAGGCTTCTAATACCACATATCAGACAATGCTTTATCAGCGGCGGTGCCCGATCCTCTAGAATGGTTGCTACCATGGAAGAATAAGGAACGAAGGAAGAGTCTGGGTTCGTGTACAAGTGTCCCTTGGGCACCTGCTTGAAGAATTGGCATGAAGAGTCACATGCATTAGTTGAAAGTACAAAGTGTCAAGGATTGCACTAGCAATGCTTTGCCTATGTTTTGATGAATATAAGGTTTTATTAAAGCTTGAAGATGGCTCAACAATCAACATGCCTAGAACTCATTCGTCATATCTAGACTAGGTTATATCAATATAGTCATATTTCTAAGTAGTCTGGGATGTGTGCCTTAGTGAGTGAGTATAGGTGAGGTAAATCTAAATGCAAGTCTCACAAACCATTATAATTGTCATATCCTATTCATGAGACATATCATCTACTTTATTGTATGTTCATGCATTAATCTTACATGTTATATGGGTATATTAGGCATAATATAATTGTTGAAACATGTATAGGAGTTAAGCATAACGTATGAGGTAATCACGTTTTTAATATGATGGTTAATCGATTAACGTGGTGACTTAATCGATTAACTCAACTGTTTTTTTGTTATATCTGTTTTTCTGTTACAAATGTTTTTTGTTTAAACACGTTATACTGGTTAAGCGATTAACGTGGTAACTTAATCGATTAACATGTCTGTTTTATGTTATAACTGTTTTTTATTTTAACTGCTTAACTGAATGTAACAGTTTGAAGGGTCAAACCTGTTTTGTATAAGTTTAGGCAAATTGCAGAAACACATAGCATTGTATACTATTGTTTAGAATTGATTAGATAGCATATTTTCGTGATTTACTTTTTAATTTGCATAGAGAAATGGATGTGTGAGGAAGAGAGATTAACATAATTTATTGAAGTTGTTCATGGTGTATTCCATGCTTTTTTTCATATGCTTAATCTCATCCTTTCTTTTTCACATGTTCATGCATTCTTCATAGAGATTTTTAGAGAAATATTCTGTATTTACTGTTTTGTATTAACTCACATATGCATGATGGCTTGTGGAACTTAATAGTGGGTTAATAGCTGAGTTTTTCATAGTTATAATTTGAGCATTATTGTGCTTGATAAAACTCTATTTTCTGTATTTTGTTTTGTACTTTTGGTTAGTCTCTTGGTGTCTTACCACCATAGAGATAGAGAGATTCTTCACCAAGACTAGGAGGTCTTGAATTGAGAATGAGGATCTTGGCTGGGATTGGATCGCGAGAAAGGCTTTCTCAGGCGATAGGGATAGTTAATCCAAGGATTATATGTTCTAGGAATTCAAGAAAGAAGCATCTTGAGACTTGTAAATGTAATTGGTGTATGTGATTACTAAGTATTCAATATAGTGAAGAAGAAAATCTCCCAAGATCAGTAGGGAAGGCTTGGATGTAGTTTGCAGTGGACCGCAAACGAACCAGGATAAAAATTCATTTATGCAAGTTGTTCTCTCTTAATCTCCTTTACAATTCTTATTGTTTTAATTCGAGTTTGAAGCTGATATTTTGCATGCTTATACCTTGCTATATCCTTGTTAATATTGCATAAATATATTTTTGTATCTCTGCTTATCTGTTGTTAAATAACTATGCAACTAGTTGCTCTGATCATTATGTTTATGTTGTGTGTTAATCGATTAAGCCCACTAGTTAATCGATTAACTGGGTTGTTTTCCAGAACTGGGTTTTGATGCATTTAGGCCACTGATACCTAACATCAGTTACTTTAGGACCAAAGTAATAATTTAATATAGTTTTTTTAAGCCATACGCAAGGCTATTAGACATTTTTCCGTTTTTATGTTTTTCAATAATAAGGGCTCATTTGTTTCAGTATTTCCATTCAAATCAATAAAGGTCAATCTTTTCGATCATATCCATGTGCCTCTTTTGCATTTTATTATTATTATTATTATTATTATTATTATTATTATTATTATTATTATTATTATTATTATTATTATTATTATTATTATATATTGAAAGATCAGAGTAAAATAAAACAAAGAAAAAATAAATAAAATAAAAAAACTAAATCCATGGAGAGCTGACTTAGTCATCCCCATGTTGCAGATTTGATAGCGACTCTGAAACTGAGGGCCATGTTAGTGAGCCCTCGTCAAGTCATGACCAACCTATCCACCAAGTGGAGGATGACAATGATGATGATTGGGAGGCCACCCCCGAACTGCTTAGATTGGTAGAGCAAGAAGCTAAAAAAATTCAACAACATCAAGAGCCCGTCGAGCTCATCAACCTAGGATCCGAGGAAGATAAGAAAGAGGTGAAGGTGGGCACCATAATGGATAGTAAGGAACGAGAATGGCTAGTTCAACTTCCACACGAATTCAAGGACGTCTTTGCTTGGTCGTACGAAGAGATGCCAGGACAAGATCGAAGTATAGTGGAGCACAAACTACCACTAATACACAACTCTAGGCTAGTGAAGCATAAATTTAAAGAATCAAGCCAGAGATCTTCCTGAGGGTCAAAGAGGAAGTAGAAAAATGGTTGACTGTCGAGTTCATTAAAGTTGTTGAATATCCAGATTGGGTAGCCAACGTGGTAGCTGTGCCAAAGAAGGGAGGAAAGTTGAGAATGTGTGTTGACTACAGAGACCTCAACAAAGCCAGCCCGGGGGATGATTTTCCGGTGCCACATATAGATGTTTTAGTTGATAGCACCGCTGATCACACCTTTTTCTCATTCATGGATGGGTATTCGGGGTATCATCAAATCAAAATGGCGCCGGAGGATATACACAAAACCACGTTTATTACCCCATGGGGCACCTTTTGCTACCAAGTTATGTCGTTTGGATTAAAGAATGTTATGGCTATATATCAAAGAACCATGGTAACTTTTTCCCATGACATGATACACAAGGAGATAGAGATCTATGTAGATGATATTATCTATAAGTCCAAGACTGAAGAAGAGCATGTAGACAACATGATGCACCTATTTGAGAGATTATGGAAGTACCACCTTAAGCTGAATCCAACGAAGTGCAGCTTCGGAGTGAAGTCAGGTCGAGTCTTGGGTTTCATAGTCAGCCAGAAAGGTATCGAAGTGGATCCAGAAAAGGTGAAAGTCATAATTGAAATGCCAGCACCTCGAATAGAGAAGGAAGTCAGGGGGTTCCTGGGAAGATTGAATTACATCTCCAGGTTCATCTCCTAATTGACATCCACATGTGAGCCAATATTCAAGCTCCTAAGGAAGAACCATACGGTGAAGTGGAATGATGAATGTCAGTCAGCATTTGAAAAGATAAAGCAGTACTTGACACAACCTCCAATTTTGATGCCTCCAGTTCCAGGGCGACCATTGATTCTATATCTCACTGTACTTGATGAACCAATGGGTTGCGTCTTGGGGCAACATGACGAGGGTGGAATAAAGGAGCAAACCATATACTACCTGATCAAGAAATTCATAACTTGCGAGATAAAATACTCCTTGTTAGAACAAACCTATTGCATTTTAGTTTGGGCCTCTCGCCGACTAAGACAATACATGTTGAGTCACACTACTTGGTTGGTATCAAAAATGGATCCCATCAAGTATATTTTCGAAAAGCTCATACTCACAGGAAGGAATGCTAAATGGCAGGTGATGTTATCTGAGTATGATATTGCCTACATGACACAAAAAGAAATAAAGTGGAGTGTTATTGCTGACTACTTGGCCAACCAACCCTTAGATAAACCTGGGCATTTGAGATATGAATTTCCAGACGAGGATATTATGGCCTTATCCAATGAATCAAGAGAAGAAGAAAATTAGACCCTAGTCTTTGATGGCGCCTCCAATGCGTTTGGGCACGGAGTGGGTGTCGTTTTGGTATCTCCAACCAGGAAGTTCCTTCCTTTTACTGCTAGACTATGTTTCGACTGTACCAATAATGTGGCAGAATACGAGGCATGCATTTTGGGATTAAAGGCTGCTATTGACTCAAAAGCCAAGATCCTAGAAGTATTTGGGGATTCTGCTCTAGTAATCCATCAGATAAAAGGAGAATGAGAAACTCGTGACAACAAATTGGTGCCTTATAGAGACTACATCTTGAAGTTGGTTAGCCAGTTCGACCAAATAGATTTCTATCACATCCCTAGGGAAGATAATAGGTTGGCTGATGCATTGGAAACCTTGTCTTCAATGTTCAATGTTGGTGGAGATAGCTTACTACTTTTTCAGATAAACGACAATATTGAACCTGCTTATTGTAACATAATCGAAGAAGAACCCGATGGTAAACCATGGTATCACGACATAAGGGAGTACTTAAGAAATCAAGCTTATCCTCCCAATGCCTCAGAAAACGATAAAAGAACACTCAGAAGACTAGCCACAAACTTCTTTTTGAGTGGAAATGTCGTTTATAAATGGAATCATTTATGGTATTTCTCCGATATCTGGAAGCCAAGGAAGCTCAAAAAATGGTGGAAGAGGTACATGAGGGAATTTTTGGAACCCATGCAAATGGACATGCTATGGCCAAGAAAATCATTAGAGCGGGTTATTTCTGGTTGACAATGGAGATTGACTGCTGCAACCATGTAAAGAAATGCCACAAGTGTCAGATATATGTTGATAACGTTAACGAACCTCTGAATCCCTTGAATGTCTTAACGTCACCTTCGCCATTTTCTATGTGGGGAATGGATGTCATCGGACCCATAGAATTGAAGGCCTCTAATGGACATCGATTCATCCTAGTCGCTATAGATTACTTCACCAAGTGGGTGGAGGCAAATGCTTATGCTAGTGTGACCCGGAAGGTAGTCCTCAGGTTCATAAAAAGGGATTTGGTATGTCGATATGGGTTACCAGACCAGACCATCACCGACAATGCGACCAACCTGAACAACAAGATGATGACTGAGATGTGTGAAAAATTCAAAATATAACATCATATGTGTTAGCCATACAAACACAAAATGAATGGAGCCGTGGAAGCAGCCAATAAGAACATCAAGAAGATAGTCCAGAAGATGGTGGTGACTTACAAGGACTCGCACGAAATTCTACCATTCGCCCTACATGGTTATCGTACTTCAGTCCGCACTTCGACGGGGGCCACTCCATACTCCCTGGTTTATGGTATGGAGGTTGTTCTTCCACTTCAAGTAGAGATCCCATCCCTAAGGGTCTTAGCATAGGCATGTCTGAATAAGTCAGAGTGGGTTCAAGCTAGACAGGATCAATTGAATACAATAGATGGTCGAAGGCTAACTACAATTTGTCATGGACAGTTATATCAGAAGAGAATGATGAAGGCCTATGCGAAGAAGGTTCAGCCACGCCAGTTCAGGGAAGGGGATTTGGTGTCAAAGAAGATCTTACCAATCCAGAAAGACAACTGAGGGAAGTGGACTCCAAATTACGAGGGGGCCTATGTAGTCAAGAAAGCTTTTTCCGGCGGAGCCCTAATCCTAACAGACATGGATGGGGAAGATCTGCATCTCACCATAAATTCAGATGTAGTAAAGAAGTATTATGCCTAGGGGGTACTTCCAAACAAAAAAACAAAAAACAAAAAAAAAAGAAAAAACATTCATGCATCGATCGCAGTATTTTTATTTACCGTTTTGCACGAGGGAGAATGATGTAAACAAAACCCATATGGTGTAGACCTAAGACAAGTCATCTTGATGACACAAGGCGATTTTTGTAATTCCAAAACATCTTGAAGATATCCCTAGTCACCCCTTTGAGCCAAGACGATATGAAAGAAGTTCATTCCAGAAAGAAACTCCTTTAAAAATACTGTGAACTTGGAGAAATGGTAGTTTTCCAATAAACCTTCATAGAGTCCAAAAGAAAGGATGATACCACAAAAAGAAAAGTCGGCTAGGAATTTCAATAAATTCCTAGGCAAAAGTTAGGGTACATATAAACAGAAACTCATAAGAGAAATTCTACATAAAGTTACCTCCTGAAGAAGGTAAAGATAAACATCCTAGACAAAGTTAAACTCTAGAGAATGATTGGAAATAGGATTATGTAGATTATGGAGAATGGTGGGGTGGGAAATAAATTATTTGAGCCATGTATCTATTCTTTCTTAGCCACTAGCCAAGCCACGTTACAAGTTCTAAAAGTCCTTGTTGAGATTCGAACGTCTGAGGTACACACTAGGGTACAAAATAAACTGAATCCAAATAAGTTTGAGCGTATCTTTTCAAAACTTGTACATATTGCGATCCTTGCATAAAAAATAGAACAGTAAAAATAAAAAGTAAAAAAAATCCAATAGCCAGTTAAATTGAAAACCTAAAAGAGCGACTTAAGCAAAAACTAAGGACGAAAAAAAAAAAGAAGAAAAAAAGAAAAGAGAAGTACCCCTCAAAACATGATATGTCAACGGCTCAGAAGTCTAAACATTGCTAGAAACTGGGGCAAAATTTTGGTTGGTTCGAGAAAATATACCAAGTAGCACCATCTCCTTGTAAGAAGTCAACAATTGGAAAATGGGGCAAAATTTTGGTTGGTTCGAGATAATATACCAAGAAGCACAATCTTCTTTAGAGAAGTCAACATCAGAATTAGAAATTGGAGCAAATTGTGAATGGTTCGAGAAATCCATCAAATAACATTGATCTCCTTTTGAGGAATCGATACTAAGAACAGAAATTGGGGCAAATTTGTTTAGAAAAATATTTCCCTAGGTTGGAGCAATTTCGGAATCAATTGCAAGGTTTGAGATCGGGGTTGTGGCTTAAGGCAAGCTTGTATGAATTTCATTTTTAGAAAGCTAAAGGAAAACAAATAAATTTGGTTTTATATATATACATCTCTAAATCTTTTAGTATGCAAATCATTTTCCAATAAACAAAATTTTTTACAAAAAGATTGGTCAAAGTCTTTAGTCCATCGTGATGCATCGTGCCTAAAATGGCTTGAAAAGAGACACGAACGTGAACCTCGATAAAAGTGAATCCCTGAATCCTTTTGGCAGCACGGGTGCCTCAACAAATCCCTGAATCGTTTTAGCAGCACGGGTGCCTCAGCAAATCCCTGAATCGTTTTGGCAGCACGGGTGCCTCAGCAAATGTCTGAATCGTTTTGGAAGCACGGGTGCCTTAGCAAATCCCTAAATCATTTTGGCAGCATGGGTGCCTCATTAAATCCTAGAACCATTTTGCCAGCATGAGTACCTCAGCAAATCCCTGAATCGTTTTGGCAGCACGGATGCCTCAGCAAATCCCTGAATCATATTGGCAAACGTGAGAACTACCTCAACAAATCCATGGTTCATTATGGCAAACGCGGGAACTGCCTCAACAAATCTTTGGTCCATTACGGCAAACGCGGGAACTACCTCAACAAATCTCTAGTCCACCAGCAAAGCATTGATCCACTCCATCAATATTCGGTACCTTCCCAACAGCCTTTTTTTAAGCCTTAACAAAAATAACGTTCATTTATTTACTGGTCACTTACCATGATATCTCTCAAACCTTGGTTTGCTTGCTATCAGGTAAGCAACAAGTAAATAGGGGCAATTGTGAACACCCATTTTTGTCTGGCCCAAAAACTTTTTAAATAAAAATAATAAATTAACTTCATTTTATTTATTTTGGTATTTTTCGATATTTTAATAATAAAACTATTTTTATGAATTTATATAATTATTTTCATAATTATTAAATTAAAGAAATTAAATATAACAAAACAAAGCAAAATCAAGTTCCAAAATCTAAAAGATTAGGTTAACTAAAAATTCAAAAATAATAAACAAAATCAAGTTCCTAAATCTAAATGATTAGGTTAACTAAAAATTCATAAATTATAAACAATTGAAGTTCCTAATTCTAAGTGATTAAGTTAACCGAAAATTCAAAAATAATAGTAGATAAATTAATGTTGATAGAGTCCCTGAACCCAAATGTTTAGGTTGACCAAATGTTCAAAACTAAATTAAGTTAAGAGAATGATTTTAGAAAACAAAAAATTTAAATTAGGAATAGGCCAACATAAGCCCAAACTCTTTTTCTAAAAAGAGAGAGAGAAAAAAAATGTTTTTCTATTTATTTATTTTAATTTTTAGAAATTTTTAATGATACGAAAGAATTAAATTTATTTTTTGTCCACATTTTATAAAATTTTCGAAATAATTTAAATAAATTAAATAATCAAATCTAATAGCCTAATTTGAAGTTAAAAAAGGGAAGAAGACAAAAAATATTAAAATAATTGGGTTAAATATGGTCAAATCAAGTTTGTTAAAAGAGATGTTATCAGATGTATCCAAAAAAAATTAAACACCCTCAAATTTGGAGTCGGTTGGTATATTGTTTGCTATAAATAGAGGTCATGGTAAACATAAAAATTGGACACTGAAAAACCCACAAAAGTACTACCATACGTCACTGTGAGAATTTTCTCATAAGCCATCATCCAGTGCAACCGTGAGTGGAGTTCACATTGTGCAACCTTTCATTCCACAAACCACAGCCGTCCGATTTGATTACCTTCGCATCTTAACGGTTGACTTGCAATCTCACCAATCACAACTCAAAGAGTGGTCTAGTTTCACTACAACCAGCCACACCGAATCCTGCCACCTATGAGAACACAGAACTACGAGCAGATCCACGCCACAATTTGTGCACCCTTCTTGTTTAGCCAGCCACCTCGTGACACGTGTCAAGGCTTTCCCATCACGCTGAATCCTTCCATCCATATCTTGTTGCGTGGCACATTTTGTTCCAGCTTTTCCGCAAGTGATCCAGCTCTCTACAGAGTAAAATTATTTTATTCCTTTGTGGTCAGATGCGTTATTAATTGGTAAATCCATCTCTTTCACATTAGTTCTGTAAAAAAAAATATTTCTTTAATCTGTGTAAATAAAATATAAAAATGTATGGAATTTAAATAAAATGGGTATTATTAAACTGACTTTATAATTACAAAAAAAAACATCATACACAAAAAATAATCATTATTACTTTAGTAAATCACTATCAAGATCGTTTCAGTTTCATCATTTTTTGGCAATTGGTTTTTATTATTTTGTCTTGTTTACAAATCATCAGATAATATTGTTATTAAATAATGGACAAAAACTAAGAGAAGATATTGATAAAAATTATTTGAATTAATAAAATGTATCTAAGAATGGTAAAATTTGCAAAACAAAACAAACATTTTTTATATATACTTATTAAGCAAACTTTTTTGATAACTTACAAAATTTCTTTTTTAAAAAAATTTAAATGACTAATAAAAAATTTATTTTTGGTATTTTTTTTTTAAAGAAAACATGACAAACGAGCAATTTTCAAAACTAAATTAATTTTGAGATTTAATCAAAGATGGAGAAAAGGTCGCCATAAAGGTGTCTTTCGTCTCAAATCATCTTTGAAAGGTTGCTATGTCGCTTCTTTTCTATTGATTAAATCTCAAAATCAATTTAGTTCCATTTTTTGAAATAAGTAACAAAAATTAACCAAATAAAAAAAACTTTTTTTTATATCATAAACAAAACTTGCAAAATATATATTTTTGACTAAGAAATATATTCTCTTTAATTAAAATACCCTCAATTAACAAAAAAATTTCTACGTAAGCTTTGATTCCCTTAATATGGATACATTGGACCAGTGTCAATCTTGTTAGGCACAATAATAAAAATAAATATTTTTTTTCTTCTTAATAATTAATTAATTAATCAGATAATTTAATAAAATAATAATAATAATAAAGTCATATATTTTAATGAAGATTAATTTTTAAGGCGGGCGGGTAGGGTGCTAATACCTTCCCTATCTCGTAACCGACTCTTGAACCTGAATATCAAAATCCAAAAGCCCAAGGTAATTGGGCTTAAAAGATTTTTCTACATTTTTAACAATAAAATGTAGTGGTAACTCTAAACAAAGTCGTGCAACCGAAAATCGGGGCATGACACTCATAATTCTCATTAATGTGGACAATAGAACAAAATTGGATGAATATTTGGAAGTGGGTAAAACATATTCAAAATCCATACTTTCCCCCCATATGTTTGCATCAAGTTATGCATAGTATTATGAATTAGTTAGTCGTGCATTTAAATAACAACCCTAATTCGTCATTGTGAATACCCAATTTTGTCTTGCCCAAAATGCATTTTCAAAAAATAATAGCAGATGAAATAAAATATGATTTTTGGGTATTTACTATCAAAAAAAATGACATTATTATGTGTCCCGAGACAAAAGTGGTTTAAATTCAGTTTTTATTAATTTAGTAATTTTATTAAATTCGACTTTCAAATGTTGAATTTCAATTAAAGGAAAAAATCATAATCTCCTTAACTTCCTATTGGAAGTTAATAAAGAATTGATTTTATTTTCAAACATGTGTCCAAATTTAGCTTTAAGTGGACATTATTTTTTTCTTCAAAATCTCCTTGATTCTCTCTTATAGCTAATAATGATTTTATTTTTAAACATGTGAGAAATAATGCTTTAAATGGAGGTTTGAGCCTCATATCAAAAAGGAGAAGGGAGCAACACAAGAGACATAGCACAAAGTTAGTGAGACATAGATTTGTTGTCACTCACAACACATTTTTCATCTTCATTTATCCTACATGTTTTTAAAGTCTCGAAACCAGAAAATTATACCACAAGCACATCTACAATCCCAAAAATCTCTCATACACAAAAACAATTTTTTTCATAACAAATCCATAATCCAAAAAAAATTCTCTCATACACAACAAATTCATATCATCCTCAACAACCTCAAAATCTCTCATTCACAACAACTTCAAAATCTCCTATACACAATAACTCAAAAATAATTCAACGAAAAATCATTTAAACCTTCAAAATCCAAAAGGGTCCATATTATCCACAATAATCCAAGAGAGATAGAGCGTGGTACCTCTCCAAGAGAGATAGAGCGTGGTACCTCTCCAAGAGAGATAGAGGGTCCATATTAGAACTTCAATCTGACTTTCATAAAAGTGTATCTTTTTCGTCAAATAGGAACATCGTACTAGAGAGATAGAGCATATTCCATCTCACGCAGATATTTCCATTAAAGTTTCATTTCCAACAAGACATGTGGATTCATCAAACCATAGATGATTGTGCGTGGTACCTCTTCATGGCAATCGATGATCAAATTATTTGCTCTAATAATTTTTATTTTATTATGAAAACAATGATCAATAATATAATTATCATTTAAATACATTAAAATTCACCAACAATAATGTACCTATGAAAATTTCATCTACTCGTGATCAAGAATGTAAATATCATTTAATTTATTTGTTCTAATTAATGTAGATGATGAAGAAGAAGATTTAAAAGATACTAATGGTGGTAGTAATAGAAAAGTGGAGGCATCTTCTTCCAACAAAGCATCTAATATTTAAAACTTAGGAATTAGAAGTTTTATTGTGAACAATGAGTCTAAAAGTTTAAGACTATGTTGGCTTATTGTTTAGAACTTACAAGTTTTAAACTAAGACAGTATATTATTGTGAGATTGTAGACTTTGGTTTGTGATTTTTTGTTTTAAAAGATATTTATGAGGTGTACTGATTATTTATTTTTGAAATTGTGATTGAGTTGATTATAAATGTGTGTTTCGAAGAAAAAAACAAGTCAACCCGCCGACCTACCAGCCCTACCAAATATAGGTTGAGCTGACATTTTGAGCTCTTTTAACAATAAGGGTCGAGTTAGCCCATATTTTGACAGACTAAAGGTGGGTCGGGCCGGGCCGAGCTGACCCGTATTGCCGCTGCCGCACAGGACCACTAACCACCGTCCACCTTTTTTGTTAAGGGTAGTTTTTGTCTGATAGCTTGCTTTATAGACGGTAGTATTTTTATTATTCTCATGAGTAAAACAGGAGCACGATATGGCATACTTCCGAATTTTTCGTTGTATTGTATGTATCAACAACATTTGTGTCATCTAAAATCAATCTTTGTCATGCTGGAAAGTAAGCCATAATGAATAGAATGCATGATTTTTGTGTTCTTCACCAATCAACAGCTTCTGCGGAACCTGTTCAGCAAACGTACCATATTACTTTTTTCTTTTCTGGTTTTGACTACACACACCAATAATTTCTGTGGACTTTATGTTACCCTTCAAGATTTTTAGATTCAGTCTGATTTCGTTTAAAGTAGTGAGCCAGTGTACATTTGACTCTAGCTTTATAATCATGCAGTGTCTTAAATTTCACTCCGCAACCACAATTGTGACCACAATATTACAATTTTAGGAGTTTTCATAATGGTATCTTGACTACAATTTTGGACACATCAAGTACATTTACCTGCAATTACAATAAACATAATATAATGGTAAGTGTAATTTAAAAAGCTAAATCACGTGTATAATGTATCATATTCAATTGAGTATATCAAATCCTAAGTGTGACAACATGCAAATGCCTTCTACTATTTGTATAGTAACATATGTCAAATTTGAAAAAAATTCACTCAGATTTCTTCACTAGGTCTTTTGGTCCTCCGAAAGTAAAATACATATCTAATGAGCTAGATACTAGCAGCATGAGACAAAGATTGCTGCTAATATTTGTTGAAAATATTAAAAAGGTGGTCCAATACATGAGACTCCTATTTAATGGGGTCTAGGAATGGTAGATGTATACAACTTTATTGTTGTGTCGAACAGACCCACTTTGTGTCAAACTCGCCCTCTTTTTTATTTGTTTAAAATATATATCTCTATAAATCAAAGAGGATGAGAAAACTCTCATGTAGACTGCAATATCCTTTCTAACTATATTCACAAGTCTCAACCAATGTATGGAACTAAACTTATTTGAGAGAGAAAGATTATAGGAAGAGATGCCATAATTTCTTTTCTTTTTATAAATATCAGGAGTATTCTATCATTTAATGCGAAGAAATACCGCACCAACTTTAACATGCTATAGAGGTAACATGAAACTGATGCACATTTAGCAAAAGAACAATCATTCACTTGCTATGTCTTTAAAAATTAACAAAACATGGCAAATTTTAGCCATTGTGCATGAAAAATCTATTGCATCAAAGCAAAGTCAACATAGAAATCATCTTTATTTCATAAACAATGAATGGGTTTCCATGACCCATCAACATAGCCAAGCCAATAAAAATTTGTAGGCAAAAGGGTAGGGCCTACCTTAAAGGAAGGTCCTAAACATTCAGAAAATCTAATCACATTTCTTCTTATACAGAACTTTTGTGACCAATATGCACCAACAGAGACCATGCTTCCAATCACACCAACAGAGTTTTCTACCCTTTTACACGTTATGGCCTTTGGGAAGACACTAAAAAGCATCCAATGAAAATGTAGGGTTGCAAATTGCAATAGACATGACAAAATCCATGATGAAGTTACGGGAGAAAAGTAACATGAATAGAGGAAAGCAAAAACTCAGACCTAACTGGTTGTTCATGCAGCAACTTTCTAGACCAATATTTTTCTGTCTAGTAGCAATCAAATACTCTTTCTTGTGAGACTATAATAATCAGATATCTGCTCTCCCAGATCTTCCTATATGTTGTTCTGGACAAATGAAAACATATCATGTCGATTAAAAATTTTAAACATTCATTATTATTGATATTTTTGCTTTATTATCTTTGGTCCGAAATAACATATAGGACAACATATGAGACAACAGATCTATGTTCGACTATAATAAAAATGTTCGACTATAATAAAATGTAACAAAAAACACCACCTTTTTCAAAATCTAATGTTCACATAAAATTATTAAAACTTTAGAAAAAAAATGTTCCTCACGGGAGTTTCTTCCCATCACAACTTTCTTTACCATCATTGATTGCAAGTCTTCTTCTCTTGGTCATGGCAACAGAAGTAACTAGAGGGCTCTCTATTATGCCAATTGGCCTGGACTGAATAGGTGAAGAAGGACCAGAAGAATCTACAAGCTTGCCTCTTCTAGTTTTCTCCAAGTATAAACTCTGAATTTGATTATAACATGCAAATATATCTTTCTGTGAAGCAAAAAAAAGGCTGAAGTTGATCACGGCTAATCTAAAATATGGGTTCTTTGTGTAATTTAATGAAGTAAAAACTTGAGGACTCACAGGGTCAAGAAATCTATGCTGATGAATTGAACTCATCTTCAACTTCACTGCTTCTATTGTCAATTGCTGATTCACTGCCACCAAAGTAGCCGCAGCTGCAATAACGGATGGCCTATGATCCATCAAATTGACCTCTGTCAAGAAGAAAATAAACTAACAAGTATAAGAATAAGTTGTTTGCATTGATTGTTCGATCACATTTTCTTAAAATTATCATGTATTATGATAAAACATTAGAGTAACCAGTCAATGCTCATAATTCACCTTTCATCAATGTGAAGATGAGTTGCATCGCCCTGGACAAAACATTAAATGGTGGGGTTTCATTGCATAACTTGGTGATGAAATAAGGAAGAAAAGCGAAAGGAGTGACATTAGCCATATTCCATTGCAATGTGGTAAGCACCAAAAGCTCCATTCTTTGAATCACCTTGTTCTCAAAGCAATAATCTTCTGATTGATAGTCCAATAGAAATGGCACATTGCACTCTTCCATCTTTGCAGCTAGAGAAAGACATGCAACAGAAAGTAACCGAATTGCCCAGTACTTACCATTCTGCATAAAATTGTAGATTCAATCAGAACATAAGAGCATTAATTACAATGATCATGAGTTGTCAATGTTTCAATTTGCAGAAAATTTAAGCTTACATCAATTGATCGCTTTGAAAGGAATCGGTCGAAGTATGCGACAGACAAATAAGCAGTTTGAAAGTAAAATCCCAATGCTGCTCTTGTCTTTGTTCATTTATCCAACAATAATGAATAGAACATTAAGGTAGAACAATAAAAATGAAATAAGAATCTTAAGGTTGCATTTTCATTAATCAAACTTAATAAAAGTACATGAAAATGAGTTGTATTATGACTAACTTTGAAAATCCAATTGATAGCATCTGCGCGTGCACATTCGATCCAATTCTCAAACACAAAAGATTCATTCTTCTTCAAACCAAACCTGATCTCTCTCTCAATCAAAATAGCTATATACTCATCCTCTGATAAAACACCATAGTCAGATAATGGAATGAAAGGAAACTTTTCATTTCCCAACTCACCTTCTAAGAATGTTACATTTTCTTGGCAAAGAAGGGTGGATATAGAATCATCCATTTTTATATTTCAAAAAGAAGAATGAAATAATCTTAGTTTCATGTGATTTAAACAACTAAATCAATAATATAGTGCTAACAATATTTATGCATGTACTGCATTATAGAACAGTGGAAACCATGAAGGAACAAGTGGAGACAGATAATGGTATCTAAGCAAGTTGTGACTTGGGTGAAGTTTGATGTTGTAGGAGTCACAAATTGGAAACAGTGATCACCATGGTATTGGGTAATAAGGATTAGAATTTGGCTACAAATGCAGGTAACTTTATAGTGTGTCTCTAATTTTATAGGTCGCAAGTATACTAACATTTGTAAATCAGAATTTGCATATTATTTGTACATTTTTTTGGTACAGGTAATCCCAATGGCATACTACATGAAATACGTACACAAATGATATCATTATAGCAACGAGGCGTTGATCTAGTGGTGTAAGGCCTCACTCAATCCTTATGATCGAGAGTTTGATTCCTTGAAGTGACAATTGTTGGGAGGGCAGTCACGAACCCAAAATAGATTAACTTCTTACCCAAAGAGATAAGCGATACATTTGTAGTACAAAAAAAATTTATTATTCGAGATAATGAATCTTGTTCTAGTTGAAAACTTTTCTTAACTTTGATTTTCTCATACACAAAACTCGAACTCTAGAATTTGTTTAAGGAAAAGCAGACCACACTTTTAAGAGTCTTACATTGAGTTGGAAAAGTATGTTCTTACACCTTAACCATTTTCTCTTAAAAGTAATATTATAACTTTCTACTAAATCATCATATCCGCAATTGTAATAAAGTGACACATGTAAATTGTAAATTAATTATTAATAAATAAAGTACTTCATTGTGACATATGCCATTCATTTTTTTGGTGGACAAGAAGATTAGTAAGAATATGTATTCATTTAGGATATTATTTAAAGAAGATAAATAAATAATTTTATATTAAAAATGATGCATTTTATATTTTGAGATGGGTTAGACTTTAATTTTAAAAATTGATATACTTATTTTATCCTTAAACAATAACTTTGTTATTAGGTTATTTTTTTAACAACATTATCTCCAAATCTTTTGTTTAATAGAGCGTGTGTAAAACACGCGAACACTATAGAGCGTGAAGGCCCTGCTGGAATGGGTCAGACCCAACTCTAATAAGAAGACCGGGTTGAGGGCCCGATACACTATCCTGATTGCGTTGACTAGTCAAATATAACTACTTAATACTCAACATTGAACAAAAGTAAATAATTCATAAATAATTACCCAGGAATGTTACATTAGATTCATAAATGGAGAAATCTTATAATATCTATATATTGTCGATATAAAGATTTATACATAATCAGAATATTATTTACTGTTTGTTTGTATTATTTTTGTATAAAATTGGTAATGATAAAACATAAATAATGGATGATGATACAATAACAATATATAAAACTCATACAATGTTGATATTTTTCTCTTCAAAACATTACTTGTTAAACTCAATTTACAAAAGAGTGGTCCGAGACTCTGCTAGATTTCAGGATGATCAAAAGGTTAAATTTCGACTTCTCGGGGCAACACTTGTTAGAAAAAGCAGTCACACACCCCAAAAGAGATTAGTTTTTAATCAAAAAAAGAGGTAAGAATATATTTTTTAGAGTAAAAAAAAATGAAAAATTATTATTATTTGTTATCAGAAAGAAAGAAATTTTTTTTTGTAGAAAGCTTAACTTCTCTTGTTATATTTTTACTTTGACCCAATGATGGATCTTATTAGCTATAAAGATGGGTGTAGGCTCTCAGTGACATTTTTAATTACAATGTACACCCTTTAATTATAAATAAGTATTGAGGTTTCGTATGGATTGAGAATATGAGCTTAGACATATTTGTGAATAATTTAAAAAGCTTTGATCTTTGAGAGTTACCTTTTAGTGCAGAGTATCAATCTACTCAATCTTGGGCCACCCAAGATGTTTATTCTTGAATAATTTCATGGTTTATATGAGTCATATTTTCGCATGAAGGGATGTGCTGAAGTATTAAACCATATCTAGTGGCTAAGCCATAAATGTTAGGTAGCAGAAGCAAAGAAAATAAAATATTTTAGCATTTCACGTAAATATATAACATATAAATACAAAATACATGAGTGAATTTCACAAATAACAATTATATAGTACACAATTTCCCAACTTCGGTAGGGGCAAGTTGCATCACTGTCTATATTTTTGCTTTATTATCTTTGGTCCGAAATAACATATAGGACAACATATGAGACAACAGATCTATGTTCGACTATAATAAAAATGTTCGACTATAATAAAATGTAACAAAAAACACCACCTTTTTCAAAATCTAATGTTCACATAAAATTATTAAAACTTTAGAAAAAAAATGTTCCTCACGGGAGTTTCTTCCCATCACAACTTTCTTTACCATCATTGATTGCAAGTCTTCTTCTCTTGGTCATGGCAACAGAAGTAACTAGAGGGCTCTCTATTATGCCAATTGGCCTGGACTGAATAGGTGAAGAAGGACCAGAAGAATCTACAAGCTTGCCTCTTCTAGTTTTCTCCAAGTATAAACTCTGAATTTGATTATAACATGCAAATATATCTTTCTGTGAAGCAAAAAAAAGGCTGAAGTTGATCACGGCTAATCTAAAATATGGGTTCTTTGTGTAATTTAATGAAGTAAAAACTTGAGGACTCACAGGGTCAAGAAATCTATGCTGATGAATTGAACTCATCTTCAACTTCACTGCTTCTATTGTCAATTGCTGATTCACTGCCACCAAAGTAGCCGCAGCTGCAATAACGGATGGCCTATGATCCATCAAATTGACCTCTGTCAAGAAGAAAATAAACTAACAAGTATAAGAATAAGTTGTTTGCATTGATTGTTCGATCACATTTTCTTAAAATTATCATGTATTATGATAAAACATTAGAGTAACCAGTCAATGCTCATAATTCACCTTTCATCAATGTGAAGATGAGTTGCATCGCCCTGGACAAAACATTAAATGGTGGGGTTTCATTGCATAACTTGGTGATGAAATAAGGAAGAAAAGCGAAAGGAGTGACATTAGCCATATTCCATTGCAATGTGGTAAGCACCAAAAGCTCCATTCTTTGAATCACCTTGTTCTCAAAGCAATAATCTTCTGATTGATAGTCCAATAGAAATGGCACATTGCACTCTTCCATCTTTGCAGCTAGAGAAAGACATGCAACAGAAAGTAACCGAATTGCCCAGTACTTACCATTCTGCATAAAATTGTAGATTCAATCAGAACATAAGAGCATTAATTACAATGATCATGAGTTGTCAATGTTTCAATTTGCAGAAAATTTAAGCTTACATCAATTGATCGCTTTGAAAGGAATCGGTCGAAGTATGCGACAGACAAATAAGCAGTTTGAAAGTAAAATCCCAATGCTGCTCTTGTCTTTGTTCATTTATCCAACAATAATGAATAGAACATTAAGGTAGAACAATAAAAATGAAATAAGAATCTTAAGGTTGCATTTTCATTAATCAAACTTAATAAAAGTACATGAAAATGAGTTGTATTATGACTAACTTTGAAAATCCAATTGATAGCATCTGCGCGTGCACATTCGATCCAATTCTCAAACACAAAAGATTCATTCTTCTTCAAACCAAACCTGATCTCTCTCTCAATCAAAATAGCTATATACTCATCCTCTGATAAAACACCATAGTCAGATAATGGAATGAAAGGAAACTTTTCATTTCCCAACTCACCTTCTAAGAATGTTACATTTTCTTGGCAAAGAAGGGTGGATATAGAATCATCCATTTTTATATTTCAAAAAGAAGAATGAAATAATCTTAGTTTCATGTGATTTAAACAACTAAATCAATAATATAGTGCTAACAATATTTATGCATGTACTGCATTATAGAACAGTGGAAACCATGAAGGAACAAGTGGAGACAGATAATGGTATCTAAGCAAGTTGTGACTTGGGTGAAGTTTGATGTTGTAGGAGTCACAAATTGGAAACAGTGATCACCATGGTATTGGGTAATAAGGATTAGAATTTGGCTACAAATGCAGGTAACTTTATAGTGTGTCTCTAATTTTATAGGTCGCAAGTATACTAACATTTGTAAATCAGAATTTGCATATTATTTGTACATTTTTTTGGTACAGGTAATCCCAATGGCATACTACATGAAATACGTACACAAATGATATCATTATAGCAACGAGGCGTTGATCTAGTGGTGTAAGGCCTCACTCAATCCTTATGATCGAGAGTTTGATTCCTTGAAGTGACAATTGTTGGGAGGGCAGTCACGAACCCAAAATAGATTAACTTCTTACCCAAAGAGATAAGCGATACATTTGTAGTACAAAAAAAATTTATTATTCGAGATAATGAATCTTGTTCTAGTTGAAAACTTTTCTTAACTTTGATTTTCTCATACACAAAACTCGAACTCTAGAATTTGTTTAAGGAAAAGCAGACCACACTTTTAAGAGTCTTACATTGAGTTGGAAAAGTATGTTCTTACACCTTAACCATTTTCTCTTAAAAGTAATATTATAACTTTCTACTAAATCATCATATCCGCAATTGTAATAAAGTGACACATGTAAATTGTAAATTAATTATTAATAAATAAAGTACTTCATTGTGACATATGCCATTCATTTTTTTGGTGGACAAGAAGATTAGTAAGAATATGTATTCATTTAGGATATTATTTAAAGAAGATAAATAAATAATTTTATATTAAAAATGATGCATTTTATATTTTGAGATGGGTTAGACTTTAATTTTAAAAATTGATATACTTATTTTATCCTTAAACAATAACTTTGTTATTAGGTTATTTTTTTAACAACATTATCTCCAAATCTTTTGTTTAATAGAGCGTGTGTAAAACACGCGAACACTATAGAGCGTGAAGGCCCTGCTGGAATGGGTCAGACCCAACTCTAATAAGAAGACCGGGTTGAGGGCCCGATACACTATCCTGATTGCGTTGACTAGTCAAATATAACTACTTAATACTCAACATTGAACAAAAGTAAATAATTCATAAATAATTACCCAGGAATGTTACATTAGATTCATAAATGGAGAAATCTTATAATATCTATATATTGTCGATATAAAGATTTATACATAATCAGAATATTATTTACTGTTTGTTTGTATTATTTTTGTATAAAATTGGTAATGATAAAACATAAATAATGGATGATGATACAATAACAATATATAAAACTCATACAATGTTGATATTTTTCTCTTCAAAACATTACTTGTTAAACTCAATTTACAAAAGAGTGGTCCGAGACTCTGCTAGATTTCAGGATGATCAAAAGGTTAAATTTCGACTTCTCGGGGCAACACTTGTTAGAAAAAGCAGTCACACACCCCAAAAGAGATTAGTTTTTAATCAAAAAAAGAGGTAAGAATATATTTTTTAGAGTAAAAAAAAATGAAAAATTATTATTATTTGTTATCAGAAAGAAAGAAATTTTTTTTTGTAGAAAGCTTAACTTCTCTTGTTATATTTTTACTTTGACCCAATGATGGATCTTATTAGCTATAAAGATGGGTGTAGGCTCTCAGTGACATTTTTAATTACAATGTACACCCTTTAATTATAAATAAGTATTGAGGTTTCGTATGGATTGAGAATATGAGCTTAGACATATTTGTGAATAATTTAAAAAGCTTTGATCTTTGAGAGTTACCTTTTAGTGCAGAGTATCAATCTACTCAATCTTGGGCCACCCAAGATGTTTATTCTTGAATAATTTCATGGTTTATATGAGTCATATTTTCGCATGAAGGGATGTGCTGAAGTATTAAACCATATCTAGTGGCTAAGCCATAAATGTTAGGTAGCAGAAGCAAAGAAAATAAAATATTTTAGCATTTCACGTAAATATATAACATATAAATACAAAATACATGAGTGAATTTCACAAATAACAATTATATAGTACACAATTTCCCAACTTCGGTAGGGGCAAGTTGCATCACTGTCTAGCACTTAGGTCAGCCACGACCTACATCAATTAAGAATATGAGTCACGAGTCATTTATAATAATTTGACAAATTATCCTCCTTGAACTATCTTATGGGAATGATTTGGTAAACAAATCTAAATAACATCTATATTTCAATTTAATTAAGCAGAAACATGTAAATTATGAACAAGTTTAAGCTCATGTAGGTGTCCTCCATCTATTCCCCTTCTTCTCTCTCCCACTCCTTTCATAAAACCTCATATGCACCTTGATATTTTTTTAAGGTATTATTCAAATAAATTAAGATATTGATATTATGGCATAATAATGATTCAACCGTTGTTTACTAGTTAAATCATATTTCTATAAAGTTAGATATACATGTATATTATACTAATATTAATGTTGAAAATCAATAAAAAAATATAATAATTTCTTTTATTTATAGAGAAAATGATGTACGCACTGACAATATAAAAGTTTTATATATTGTTGGTTCATTATCCACCGTTCATTTTTAATAATTATTGACTTTTCAAAAAAGTAATATCAATGAATGGTGAATGATGTGCTAACCGTATATAAATTTTTATTGCATAAATTTTAGATACACCCTTATTTGTATCATTTGTTAAAATAAAATATGTCACTTGGTGGTAGATCATATTTTAGAAGTATAAAAATATAGTCATTGTCTCCACCATACCAATATTTTGGTAAAAATTAATTCATTTTCATTAAAAGATTAATTTTAAATGAAAATCGGTTGTTATGATGATAACTATTCAATTGAAAACCGGATAATATGATTAATTTTGACCACTATATGATAGTATAATTGTTATGTCCAACAAATTTTGAAACCGATTTTCCAATTAAATCAGTTGACACAAACGGTTTTATGGCTCCTTGAGTAATAATAATGTCATGTTGCTGACCTTTTGTCTAGGTTTAATTCAAACATTTGCTGAAACTAATGTATTTTTTTAATAATTAATAAAATATCTTCAAGACTTATAATTGTAACCATAGTTGTGATCCCTTAAGTCACTTGCAGCACTTCCTAAGTGTGAAAGTAACTAATCATAGTATATGAGGTAAATCATTTATAAAGATTCCACCAACTCCCTTTATTAGTGACCTAGCTTTTGGGTTAAGCTAAACTTATTAATATGAGATCTAGTACTTATTCAAATAGACATAGGCTATGCCTCTAGGTTCCTGATTTTGGTTCACCTATTCAAAAATATGTTTCAAACTCTGTTTTCACTCAATAAAATTGTGACATATATTAAAAAAGTTTAAATATTAGGAAATAATTAATTATGTATTGTTTTTAATAGATGTTACAATTTTATAGGATGGGATATAATTGGATACACACTTGATGAATGATCTCTTTTAGTGGTTTTGAACCATAATTTATTGATGAGAAAGTACTAGCTAGAATGGACCAAATCTTGTGATTTTTGCCCCTACTAGGTAGTAGGGTGGGGCTTTGGTCATTAACTACAAAACTTAATTATGTGACTCCTTCCCTCTTTGCCAAAGCTATGTGCTTTGGTCATGCTAGGTTAAGTTACTATCCTTTCTTGTCTTTTTCCAAGTAAATTAGCAAAAAATGAAATTATGAACACCCACATGCATTTTGTTCCTAGGCCGCAAGCATTGCAAAGAAAACAATAATTCAGAGGGTTTATTGTAATTCAATTAATATATTCAAACAGCTAGGACCTTTTGATGTTATATGGTAAACTTTTTCTGCAAATATTGATGACAATAAAATTCTCTCTAAAATATGTAACGTGCTCTTACTTTTCTTTCTCTTTTGCAGTGTTTAGTTGGGATTGTTTTTGCATTTTTTTTTTTTTGTAAGTTCTTTTATAAATGTAAATTTGTTTTAATAACGAACTTAATTTATGAAAAAAAGTTAATAAACCAAGAAAGAGAAGCAAAAATCAACGTGTTCAAAGTTGATAAGTTGATTTATTTTTTCATTTATAATCTTATATGCTATAAGCTTATAGTTTATAATCATAATTTAAAAGTATCATAGCTTAGATATCAGCATCAGCATGATAATCTCTTGATAGATTTGAACTTCGTATGCAATTTTGAATTCCCAAATCCCAAAGCTACTTTATCCTAAAAAGTTATGAGGAGTTATCCATACTTCAAAAGGTTAAAAAGTTCATTTTTCATTTTCTTGCTTGTCCAATATCAAATTAAACTTGACGAACTAAGCATTTAAAATTGGCATAAAAAAAGTATTCATGATTGATTGGCAGGCCTTCAATAAAAAGGTACATTGCTATTCCCTTTTTCATGTGCGTTATGTTTTTGTCGATCTAATAACATATAACAGCAAGGTGAAGTCTGAAAATGCTATATATGTATATATACATCACTCCCATATATTATGAAAAATAAGAATAATTAATATGAAATATTGAATCTTATATGAAATTATATGAACAATCGACATTTTAATATATATATATACATGATTTTTTTAAATGATCATATAATCAATAACTAACTTCTAGTTATTAATGACAGTTTTTATATAAGTCAATATATATATGTTACTTGTTTTCTCAACTTCTGTATTTTTAGGAGAGTTCTATAGATTGGAGGCAAGAGCACCTTATTATATGTATAACTAGAAGAAGATCAACTTAATTATTTGTATATTTCGGTATATGTCCAACTCAAGTAGATGTAGTTTATTCTGAAATCTGAATCAAGGAATCACTGACACTTTAAAGAGATTGTCATATACTGGTATTGGATATTCTTCTAACACGTTGCATACTCCAAATTTGCCTACTACATTTTGATATTATTATCTGGATTATTATACTATTGAGGGTGGGACAGATAATTGTCTCTAATTACCAACCAAATCCTATGTATTAAGTTTGCCTTTTAAGCTTTGTGTTAGAAATCACTATGTACTGTGATGCTCATGTATTAGGGTTTATGTCTATATATTAAAAATATATATATATATTCGATATTTATTATTTTTTTATGTTAAAATGTGTGTTTTGGTCTTTACTAATGAAGACTTTGTTATAAGAAAATTTAACTCTTAACATAAGGTAAGGTTTCATAGGCTCATTAGTTATTTCAAGGGGAACACCTTCATTAAAAAAAAGTAAAAAATATATGAATTTTATACACTTTGTATTATTTATTGTTTATATTTAATCATTTTTTACTCTTCAAAAAGTAATGCAAATAAATGGTGAAAAATATATTAATTATGTATATATAAATCTTTACACGGAAAGTGCATACATATTACACTATAAAAAATATGGACATCAAGTATATTAGAAGATAAAAGTTATAGTGCATATGTAAATATGTAAACCAATAACATTTCCAAGTAAATTAGCCAGAAAGATTATGTTTATAAAACTAATATATGTTGGTATAAGAGGTTTGGTTAATTAAGTATGAGATTATCCGTGAACTCAAATATATTTAAAAAATATTACTGCAAGGGTCTCATACTAAAGTATTTGGTTGTACTTCCAGATATTTGATGGAAATATACTTTTAAAAAAAACCAAAATGTTTAATTTTTTATAAAAAAAACAAAAATAAAATAACATTGTGGGATTTATATATATATGCTATTTCAAGGGAAGTCACTGAAGCTACTAATAAGTAGCTAAAGAATATGACATGCAAGTAAGTCACATGTTCGATATAAAGTAGAGTTGACAAAATCGGTTACCCAGCATATTTAGGCTAACCCGCTTCAAACTTCCGGTCCACTTTAATTTGGAATAGGCATAACTTGCATTGGAGCTACTAAAATGATGTCTAAGGTGACCTATGTGTATAGTGGATGGTTCAGGCCAAGTGGACACTAAGCATTTTTTTTCTTAAAAACATTTTGTTATGGTGAAGAAACAGCATCAGACTAGATAAAAACTTCTTAACAACTTTAAAGTCCATGTTTTCACATTATTGTAAGTTAGGGCAACATTATGTTAAAAATCTTATAGAGTTCATCAACAAGCAATCCTAAATTCATGAATAAGTTACAAACATAACTCTTCTTTGTTTTTTCTATTATGATTCTCATTTGTGATGACTATTTGGATGTAATATGGGTTGATTCTTTTAGGTTGAATTAAAAATGTCCGAATTTAATTCAGACTAGAATTCTATTCAATAGATTTTATGTCTTACAGACTTATTGTTGGGATCGATCCTAATCTGATTTGTGGTTCGTGAATAGAGAATAAATATCACATGTCTCATTTGTTATTTCAATCCAATTAAAAAGTTACATTTCATTAAAGAAAATTTATAAAAACATAAATAGCATTGTTATATTACTTGTTTGAATTTGATTAGTTAAGGACATTGAGACATGATTTTTTTTGGGATATATAATATTTGTTAATGTTTGGAAGGATGGTTTATGCATAGAAAAAAAGTTTATTGGAACAACTTTGATTGACATTATATGGATTATTGTAGTATAATGTCTCTTTTTATTCCATTTTGTTAAGAAACGAGAAATAAAAAATATAGTATAGAAGTATGATCCTAATATTGAAAACATTAAATAAGTAATGTCTATTACATTTTCCCCTTAATTAATTACTCTGTTAAACAGTTTTATTTTATTAGTGTGGTATATATTGATTTCAGTGAAGTGATCCGTGAAAATATTTGACTACAATGATGGAGTGGAATCTTAATCTGCCAGGTCATTAGAACAAAATTTACATAATGAACTAATCATGATTTTATTTTTGTTTTTAATCAATATGATTCATTCAGAGGATTGTAGATAATTTTGAATATCCTGGAAAGGAAACCGGAAAATAGCATGTAGTGAAACAATTTTAATTTGTATTAGTTTCAAGTGAAAGGAGACCACACAATAGCATTCAGTAAAAGGAAGAAAAAAATAAAGGTTTTTATCCTTAACCCTCTAGATGAAAATATGGTGAATCTCCTATAATTGTTAACGTGGAAATAGCTGAATTATAATCATAACATTATTGTGGATCCCAAAACACAATATTATTACAATCGTACTTAGCATGGATAAAAATATGTTCTTAGCATGAATAAAAATATGATATCTCGAACTGTATTTTAAATCATGTCTCGAATTAACAAAAACATGTAATTTCAACTAATATATTAAATTTTATTTTTTTTATTCTTATTTCAATTTTATTAGTCCGGAGTATATACTATCGGCTTAAACATTATAAGTAGAATTTAAAACACCACACAAAAGGGTTATACCCCACGATTATGGTTGGTGCTTTATAATAGTTTTACTCTGACACACAAAAGGGTTATACCCCACGAACACTAACTTCCATGCCATATCTTTCTACAAAAGTGCCAGTCATGTTCATCTTACCTTGTATTTTAGAGGGTTAGTAAGTTTGGGATTCCCAATGCTTTGACTGTCCTTCCATTATTCAAACTGGGTGCTCCAAAAACCCTCTGGGCAGTGTGTTCACATGCCTATTTAAGATGCAGTAATTAGCATCTAACTCCATTCTTCTAAAAATAATCACTTCAAACCAGGAAAGGGATCATCTCCATTACTGGAGAGTCCAGTACTGGATAAGATGATGACATGTGGCAAAAATGTTTTTTTAACGACTAGAATTACATGTTATTTTCTATTAAAAATAAATAAAAACTCATTAAAAAATTCTCATGCTCATATTTCAGTACTGGTTTCTCCAGTATCGTAGAGGAGTTGAACTCTTCAAACCATTGCGCATGCAGCGTATAAATTTTCAATTTAAACCATATAAGAGTTTTTTGTTTGTGCATCTCATCCATATTTATAGATAATCATTATTGATACATTAACTCTTTAAAAAGTAATTCAAATGTATCAATTATATATAAATTTTTATATCAACAATATATTGATATTACACTCTTAAACAATTACACTCTTAAACAATTACTGATGATTGAATTAGTCTTAAGATTTGCAGTTCTTAATTTGATCTCTGGTTTTGTACCCATCAGTCATGATGGTCTTGATAAGAATCTTGGAATTTTTGCTTACGAGACAAATTGATTAATAATAATACAAAATCAAAGATACATTTGATACTTTCATAATATTAAAGGCCAAATTTATTGATAATATTATTAGAGAAGCAAATATACTTAAAATAAGAAGAAAAATAATATGATTTAATATTTTATCTAATTGATATTAGCGGTTTTAAAATAGACAGGGCATACCATTTTATCCGTTAAATTAATGCGAACATGTCTGTGATCGCTTAAATTTTTATGGACACGGACAAAACGGGTTTGACGACCCATTTTACCATCTCTATTGATAAGTTATTGGTTATCCATCAAGAATTCCTTCTACAACAGGGTGCCTTTATGATCGGAGGGGCTAGGCCTTTTAAGTCCAATTCCAACACATGGGCCTTCAGATTTAAACATGTTTGTACGCTTTGAAGCACCATATATACAAAACAACTACTTTGTGAATTTTGACAAAAGCATAATTTCCAAACGCTTATTGAACACATAAAAGAGAAGTCACTCTAACTCCCACCACATGATTTAGGGAGAATTGATTCATATCTACTTATATCGTTAGGAATAAGTGAGCCAAAATCAATGGAGAGATCTACAATGATGATATAAAAATCTTAGAATATTAGGTATACCAGTCTTTTCATTTATATGCAATTCAAGTTATCCATTTTTCAATGTGTTTACCAATATATTATTCGACTTGAAATTCCAAAAATATTTTAGTCATGTGAATCATTAACATATAGTCTCCCCTTTAACATAAAACATTTTTGAATATATGACGATGCCAATAATAGTTCAACTCGCTAGAGCTTGAACCTTTTAAGAATTTATCATATATTTATTATCCCTAAAAGTGGAACACACCACCTAGCCTTCATGTTGCTAGGAGGATTTTTGACACAAGCCTAAAGGGACCTCATATATATCTGTTGGGAGATCTTCAACCATGTGATACAACATTCCTCCATGGGTTAAGTGAAAGAAGCATATAAGTGGACTTGACACTACATCTTGACCCAAAACCTTTAGGTATTAGATCTATGGGTCCATCCACTTATATGTTCTTTAATTCATCCATTTTTGCCCAATGTGAGACTTCTTCATTCACACTTGGAATACCCAACATCTTCCCGTCAAGTGTGAATTCTCATCGAGTATTGGATAACACCAGAGCCCAGCTCTTTACCCACTTGTCCCGTCGTTGACTTATCCTTTCTCAACGGAACACGTCGTCTTGACTTCTCGTCAGGAAGACTTTCGACACAAGGATCCCATATGGATCTACCGACCACTTGTCGCTTCAATACTCCGTTGACCATCGAACCATCGGCTCTGATACCCAACAATATCCACTAGCAACCATCATCAACGATGCTTCTTCCACCCACATAGATCCACCAACACTGTTGACTACAATACTCATTTCAGTCAAAGATTTGATTCTAATATCACTTATTAGAAATGATGAGAGCCCAAAGCAATGTGGATATCGACAACTATGAACTAAATGAAGAAACATACAAGAGCATCTCCATTGGAGGATATAAACTACACTTATTTAGATCTTACACAATATTTTATAGCTTAATATACATCCTCAGAAATTAAGGATCCACATTCTTATTTTTACTTGAGTCCCATAACGTATCTCATAATATACCACACAATTTCTTTATCCTCCTTTTTCCTTTTAGGATCCACATTTTATGATAAGAATAACCACAAGAATGTTCTCATTTCAATAAGAATGATGAAAGAATAAGCCATTGATAATGATCTAAGTAAGTTTGATAATAAATATTGATCCAAAACGTTAACACATTAGATCCTTGTAACTTACACCCTAAGTTATCCATTTTTAATGTGTTTACCCACTTTTTTTTTATTAGTCCCAGTTGTATTGATTCATGTCATTCATTGATAATATGCAAAGGAAAAATATTATTCGGCTGAATTCCTCTTTTCTATATTTCAGCTAAAATGAACTTTAAATAACTTAAGGGCATACACTTTTTATAGAACTGTTAGAAAAATGTTGCATGATAAATTGTTCATTTCAGGTGCTTTTTGAATATTATTGTTGACTTTTCCTCTACAATATTAAATGTCCACACTTTTTCATGTGTTTGTTACATTTATTTCTTCATGGAAAGCAACTTTTGTAAGCAGATTCAATGCAACTCTTTTTGGGGGTCAAAACATGAAGTTGAAGTATATAGTATGTTTTATCCATCTGGGAATTTTAAGAGCCCATTTACCTTTTGTCAAGCTCAGGAGTTAATACAAGAAAGGCCCATCCTTAACATGGTCCGGGCCGAGAGGAACCCCTTCAAACCCAGTCAAACGTTTCTTCTGTTTTATATTTCCACCCCATACTTGGTGTTTCACATGAAAGCAGTGTTGTGAAACCCGAGCCGGACGTCAAACCGGCAGAGGTCCCGTATTAGGTTTAACCGGTATAAACGGTTAAATTGTCTGGTCTGACCGGGTGATTTCGTACCTAATTAATAATTTTTATTTATAAATATATAGTTATATAAGAATGTAAAACTTTATATAATTAATAATTATGTATAATTATATTGGAATAATACATCTTGTCTTTTTTTGGACCATTGTAAAATAAAATATTAGAATATTGTCCCATTTTTTCAGTAAGCCGTCCCGTTTACTTCCCGGGTAAATCTGGTTTAACCAGGTTTAACATGGTCGGACCGGATTTTTTCCGGTTCAAAGTGGTCAAACTCTCATTCGGTTAAGACGGAAAACTAGAGCCGTTTTCAAGTCCGGTCAGCGATCAGACCGGTCGGACTGTCCAGTCCGGTCCGGTTCTAACAACACTGCATGAAAGAGATAAGTTCTCTTTTTTTTTTCCATGATAAAAGTAATATTTCATGAATAAAGTGTCTCCCTCATATCAGAAGATAATTTATCTCCCTAAATTTCATTCATTGTATGACATGTATGTTATATTTTCTTTTTACAATATATTTTAAAATAAAAATTTTTAGAAGAAAGGAAAATAAGATATTTGTCAAACAATGAGTAAATTTAAGGAAATAAGTTATTTATTGATATGAGTAGATACTTTATTTCCTTTCATTATATATAAATTCTAAAAGTATCATTCCATCTGGTTTTTTCTTTTGGTTTCAATGAAAAAAGTGTTATTTCATTATATATAAAATGATAAAAGTGTCATCCCACCTCATTTTTTCCTTTATTTTTATAGCAATTATCTCTACCGAAGAAAAGACGGTTTAAAACCCTATTTTCTTTAAAATTTCAAAACTATCCTCCTCATTCAAACTACACTTCTATATATTCAAATCTTATTCTCCCTCTTGTTTTTTGTTCTCTACCTACCTACTATAATGAATCACCCACTCAAACATAATCTAATGAAATCTTATCTTACTCAAACATAGGATGACAACACGTATGGATAGACACGAGTAATAGTAATAGCTACTCACTACTCGTTATGTATATGGGAAATATTAGCCACTCATACTCATAGAGGTATTTGTTTGCGAGTTTTAGCATGTATCCACGAATACAACGAGTAATCGAGTATTAACGGATAGCTTTTAGGTGTTTTAAAAATTAAAAAAAAACTTCTAAAAAGGTTTTAAGTTTCTTCATATAATCATTAGTGTTTCAAATTGTACTATGTAATCATTATTGAGATTTAAAACCATTATTAATATATATAGTATAAGGTGGAAGTGATCTGAATAAAAATAGTAAACCTCTAACCCTAAAGAAGGGGGACGAATCAAACTTGTGATCTCTCCCACCCATAGCTGGTATCATACCAAATGCCCTAATTGTTATAAGTTGATGTACTAAATATTTCATGAAAATTGTTGACAAAATGAACATTTAACATTTTATATGTCATAAACTATAATTGATTTTTTGTATTTATATTAAAAATTTAATTTATAATATATGAAGTGTCATAGTATAAAATAGATGTGGCTGCGAGAGATGAGAAGTAAGAAATTTTGCAGTGGGGGCAGTCATAGATTAATACAGGCTGTCATCATAGTTGGGATGAGCTGTAAGACTGCAATAACCATAGCACGGACAACCTACACCACACCCAACTCATCATTGTATCTTTGTGCCAAATTACAGTCTTACATTTATCTATCCCAATTGTGAGAAAATAGTACGAACAAGGTACAATTGCAATTGTATTACTTCCAAAACAGCAATATTGTAACATCAATTAATTATAGAGTGCAATTTAAAATAGTGGCATCACATGTAGTAATAGTAAGAAAAGTATAATACAACTTAAATAGAAGATTTATCTTTTTTAGTACTACCAAAGATATTTGTCACTTTCAATAAATGTCGTTTCCAAAAATTGAATCAATGACTTTTTAGTTTTTCTAAAATTTAATGGGGTCTTACACCACAACATGGTTATGATTTTTTGAAGATCCATGTAGATGGCTGTATACAATTTAACCAAGGGTTGTAAATGGTAAAATTGGTCAAACTTTATCCATGCTTGTAAGTTAAGAAATCATGTGCTACAATTTGAAAAGTTAGATTCGAGAATGAAAGCAGGCCAGCTGGATGTTGGACGATAAGGTGATGGCAGTGACCACGTACAAGGCATGGGACCCCACGATTACAAATTGGCTTTCCTTTGAAATGTGCACTAATTAACTCAGATTTTAAGACTTTTCAGAGGTCTATTTTAATGGTTAGGAGTTAGTTTATAACTAGTTTAAGATTAATTGGAAGCCTGAGGTGTTATTTGTAATTTGTTAGAGTACAATTCAAATAGGAAATAGCATATAAAAAGTGCTTTTGGGAAGATGTTCAGAAGTAGAAGGCTACTGAGGTCTTGATGGTGAGTGAACATCTTCTATCCAAAAAATATATCACTGTATATAATAGTTTATAATTAGTCAAATAAATATTTAATTATTAAATTTTTAATTTAAATACATTTTTCAACTAATCTGTATATGCCTGCTCCAGTTGATGGTAGGGGTCATAGTTGATACATTCACTGGCAGATTGTGAGGAATGAAATCCTCTGTGTGTCTCCGTCTCGGATAAACTAGAATTGACTAACAAATAAAAAGTGATACCTCATTTTAATTTTATTTTACAAAAGTGATATATTTGATTGGGGAGCATATCTTCTGATCCCATAATATTTATTACTCTATGTACTATAAGTTGTAATTGATTAAAAAATTATTTAATAATTAAATTTTAACTTAAATATTTTTTCTAATCAATCATAAGCTCATAACACATAGAATGATATACATTATGAGACAACACTATGTACAATTTGATTGTAAGAGGTAAAGGTGGGGAGCGTCTACAGCATGAAATTTTCAAATTTTTATTATAGGAAGGATTATTATCAGTTGTTCTACTACATTAGTAATTTGTGCATAAAGTGAACTCTTTGATCATCCATTCAATGAAGAAATGAACTTCATCCTTTATAGTAATTTTGATGAAATACGTATACAGATTTCTGGTTTTTTGACATAATATAATAACTCGCATAGGTTCATAGTTATAATTCCTAAATTACGAGTTATAATGTTGGTCTTTTGGTTCATTTTTCAATGATTATAGGTTTCATGTTTTGATTTTTTCAACAATTAACATGTTTTATGTTCGTATTGTGTTTTTATTGAACCTGGAAATGAGTATTGTTGTGGCAACCAAACATATGGTACAGCTATTGTTGAGATTATATTTTGAAATATAATACTCACATGTTATGAATTTAAATACCTAAGAGTTTTGGTTGAGGTGCAATTTGTCGTATTTTAAATCAAATGTTGAAGAAATAGAAACCGTAAAACTTCCTGTTCTAAAAAACATAAGTGCAGGATGTGCGAAGATAATTTGTATATAAATCAAACTTTTTGTTTCCTAATTTATGGTTTCATATATAATTAATTAATGCTTTAATTAATTGACAAAAACAAAGGCAACGTATGTTTGATTAACTCATTTACCTTATTTTAGTTATTTTGTACACCTAGTCTAAAAAGATCATTTTCAGCAATAATACCAATTAAAAAATATTAAAAAATAAAATTATTAATTTCTTACTGACAATATAATAATTTATATTAAAAAAAGATAATTAAAACTTTTATATCTAATTCAATCATCAATATATTTAAGTATTTAAAGAACAAATTAGTACACTTCAAATAAATATACAATTTTCTTTAACCTGTTTTTTATTAGTCATTGTTATTTTTGATTAATAGTGTAACTTTAAAACAATTATATATTCTTTTAAATTATAAGGATACATTTACCTTACTCGGCAAACTTGGATAATTATATTGTACATCAATCTGAAAGGGGAATTCTATTATAATGAAAGTGCTAAAGTTATAGACAAAAATCACAATTGTCAATAAGGCCAACCAAATCATAAGGTACATCATTATTCATATCATTAAATAGTTCAACTGTTTAAATTTTGAGTGTAAAATCTATATACTTTGGTGTGTAAAGATTTTTACACAATCGGTATATTATTAACTATTCATTTGTATTAATTTTTTAAAGAATTAATAATGATTAAAGATAAATTATAGATAATACAATAACAATGTATAAAAAATATATACTGTCAGTATATATATTTTTCCTATAACTTTATTTTTTTTGTACATGATACTCTTATTATATCTTAGTTTTTATGCACTTATGTTCAGACAGGAAAAATAAAATGAATATACGGGCGAGCAAATTTTCTATTCCATAAAATACATTTATATATTATTTATGTAATAATTAAGTAGTTTCATAATTAGTCACATAATATAATTTTTGGGACAATGTGGTCAAAGAAAATGCAGTTAGGTGCTTAAAATTTTATCAAAATGATTGCCTATGACGTTATAATAGTTAGGAAGTGTTCTTTTTGTCTCCGCAATTTCTGCTATCAAAACACCCCTTCAATCTTCATTGTTTCTGTTCACACTTGCAGTGACAAACAACCTCAGAAACTCAAATAAACTCACACTCACACTCATATATCATACCCTTCTTTCTTTTCAACTTGGTGAGGTGAGAGGATAAGAAAATATGGCATTTGCAGGAACAACCCAAAAATGTATGGCTTGTGATAAAACAGTTTATCTGGTTGATAAGTTGACTGCAGATAACAGAGTATTTCACAAAGCTTGCTTCAGATGCCACCACTGCAAAGGAACTCTTAAGGTTTCTCTCTACTTTCTTAAAATAAATAATTATATTATCATTTTTATAGTCCACTTCATGGTTCTACCTTTAGATCTGATAAACTTGTTTGATTCATCAAATAAAATATAAAAAATGTAAACTTGCTTGCACTTCTTATAATGATCCATGAAAAAAAATGTAATTTTCATGGGATATACGATGTTTTAAATTGTGGTCTTGGTTATGCTGTGTTTATAGCAATTGTGGAAAATCGTTGGAAAATACAGGATGTGGCCATAATTGCGGCTGTGATATTGTTACGAAGACTCCTACAACCGCAATATTATGTCTCCAGTTGTTGTTATGGACTGCAATTTAAAACATTGTGAATACTCACATGTCACTTTTTTGTGTGCCGATCTATCTTTTAGGTGATTATATAACAAAAAATAATGAGAGGATCAAATCCCAAGGAATATTGCTTCTTTGTTGCAGGTTATTTCTGGTTTGCATGTGGTCCTAAACTTTGTTGCCAAAATTTTAGAAAACCAGCAAATAATATTGAAACCTCTTTGCCTTATGGTGTGTAATTTTCATAAAAGAAATTTGCTGACAAATTAATGTATTTGCAGCTTAGCAACTACAACTCTTTTGAGGGAGTTCTTTACTGCAGGCCACACTTTGACCAAATCTTCAAAAGAACTGGTAGCCTTGACAAGAGCTTTGAAGGTAACAAATGATCAAGAATCCAGTTATTAAATGCTTTAAAGTAAATACACACTTCAGTATCTCATGATTTTCGACCTTACCGATTTGGTCTGTCAGAAATTGAAAAACCCAAAATGGTCCATAATTTTTTTAAATGTGGGTCAAATTAATCATTTTTATGGTCAAATTAGTTCTTAAAACATGTTAAAATGATTAATTTGACCTGAATTTGAATTTTTTGGGACCATTTTGGATTTTTCAATTTTTAAGAGTAAGTTTGAAAAACATAAGGGATTGAAATGAATATTTAGTCAATACTTTAATACAATTTCCTACTAATTAACTCAACTTTACTACTACCTTTTGCCAAATTAGGGACACCAAAAATTGCTAAACCAGAAAAGAACAGTGATAATGAGGTAATAAATGCTAATTCTAGGTGTTTGCAGTCATTTTTCTATCACTTATCTATTTGTTGAACTATTTTAATCAGAAACCAGCAGCATCCAAAGCTTCAAGTATGTTCGGTGGAACAAGGGATAAATGTGCTGGTTGTCAGAAAACAGTGTATCCCACTGAGAAGGTAACAACATGACCATGGCCTCTATTGCCAAATTGATAAAAAAAAATTTGATACTACCACGGTTATCCCTCACCTTTTGGTAAGGAACTACTTCGTTTCGAGGTGTGTGACTGCCTCTCTCAACAGGTGTCGCTCTCAGGAATCAAACCTTTTACCTTTTGATCGTTCTGAGAATCTAATGGCTTTACACTACTAAACCAACGCCATGGTTCCAAAATTGATAAATTACAAAGCACCCTTTTGCACACAATTTATTATCCTAGTGTAATACATACACTTCATGATGGGTGTAATACTCCTTATGTTTTGTAATGATACAGGTTACAGTGAATGGAACTCCTTACCATAAGAGCTGTTTCAAATGCAGCCATGGAGGATGTGTTATCAGTCCTTCCAACTACATTGCACATGAGGGAAAACTCTACTGCAAACACCACCATATCCAACTCATTAAGGAGAAAGGAAATTTAAGCCAGCTCGAAGGGGATCAAGAGAAAAATGCAGTGCATGAGAAAATCAATGGTGAAGTTGCAGCCTAGACATGAAATGCTTGACAAAAGAGTTTTGAGACTGAGTTTTCCCTTTCTCAAGTTCCATTTTACTGCACAATAAGTTTCTGCTATCTTTTATGCTTTACTGTTACTTGGAGTCTGATAAGATCTTTACCCAGGACAAATATGGTATTCCATTTTTTCCTTAGTTGAGTGTGTGGATCTTCATCACTTTGTGTTCTGTGTAAACTGATAAGAAAAGATACGAAAGAAGAGAATGTAAACATGAGAGAAAACTATGAATTTCTATTAATGAGTTTGTTAAACCATTACAATGAAGAGGAAGGTATATTTATAGCTTAGCTGGTATAGAGACTCTAGCTGTAAGCCTTGTCACAATTTCTGACTAACCGGTAACTAACTCTAACTAGCCTTAGTCCTATTCTGTAATACACCCCTTGAAATTGAGGGTGCTAAACCAGGTTGAGAATGTCTTTGACTTGCAGCTGATGCCCATGAGAAAGAAACTCGGTAGTAGGAAGTTATGTCTGTTTCTGAAATTCTGAAGAAACATGTTTCATTTGAAGAGTCTTATTTTGGATATTGTCTCTGACAAAAAAGAGACCCAACTCAATCAGTTATGCAAAACTGGATTAATGGAAATAACAACAATACTTAGATTTTCAGACAATATGGTAGGTCCATAGGTGGTTTATAAGTGAACTGTAGCTCAGTGAATAATGACTCTATCCTCATTAGCTTCTGAGAAGTCAGAGCGAGACTTCTGTATTCAGCGATTGTGCTGGTTTTAGAGATAGTTTTATGTTTCTTAGACCACAATGTGATAAGATTGGGACCAAGAAGCAAGCATGCATCTAAGTTGGAGGCCTAGTTAGCATCACTAAAACTATTAGTTGTAAGGGAGCTTCAGTGGAAGTTGGTTAAATAGAGCCCATGTGAAATAGTGCCCTGATGATACCTTAGAATTCTCTTAACAAAAGATCAATAAGTTTGAACGGGTGACCAAGAAATTGACAGACATTATTGAGACTGAAAGCCAAATCAAGTCTAATTACTTTTTCATATTGTAAGGCACTAACATTTGACATGTGCAAAGTTGGATCTTCATAACAATTTGACCCTTGTTGAGTTAGTTGGCAATTACTATAGGAGCAAACATAGGTTTAGATTATTCGACATTAGCCCCTTCAAGGGGATCTCTTATATAATTAGATTGAGACAAAATAGGGATTCATCATAAAATATTTTACTTCTATACCAAGAAAGTAATCTAATTTGTCAAGTTGTTTGAGAGGAAATGTATAGCTAAGATGAGATATAAGTTTATGAACATATAAGTTGAAGAGGAATATGTGACCATGATATCATTATACATAGACTAAGACAAAGCTTATATGCAGTAGAGATACGAACGAAAAGAGAATTGTCACATTTGTTAACCATGAACCCAAGCTTGATAAGAGTACGTTTAACCTTTCAAACCACTATCTGGGAGCTTGTTTAAACTCATAAATTGCTTTATATAGTTTGCAAACCAAAGACATGTTGTTATGCTAGAAACTCACTGACTGAGTCATGTATACTTCTTCATCTAGAAACCCACTGGCTAAGTCATGTATACTTTTTCATCTAGAAATTCATTCAAAAAAGGCATTGTTGAACTCTAGTTACTCAATAGACCATTGATAAGAAGCAACTAGAGTTAATAAAATCTTGATAGTGACAGGTTTGATCACATGTGAAAAAGTTTAACTATAATCCACTTCATGTTTTTGAAGAAAACCTTTAGTTACAAGCCTTGCTTTGTACATGTGCATAGTCTCATCAGGAATTTCTTTGATCCTAAAAATTCACTTGCATCTTATTGCTTGCTTATGAGGAGGAAGAAGAAATAATTACTAAGTTCCTAATTCCATGAGAGCATCATAATTTTGCTTACATTGCTTTTTTTGTATTATTAAGGGTATTCCTTCACTTTTGATAAGGAACTAATCCTTTTCAGGAGTACATCTTGACCCAAAACCTTTAGGTATTAGATCTATGGGTCCATCCACTTATATGTTCTTTAATTCATCCATTTTTGCCCAATGTGAGACTTCTTCATTCACACTTGGAATACCCAACATCTTCCCGTCAAGTGTGAATTCTCATCGAGTATTGGATAACACCAGAGCCCAGCTCTTTACCCACTTGTCCCGTCGTTGACTTATCCTTTCTCAACGGAACACGTCGTCTTGACTTCTCGTCAGGAAGACTTTCGACACAAGGATCCCATATGGATCTACCGACCACTTGTCGCTTCAATACTCCGTTGACCATCGAACCATCGGCTCTGATACCCAACAATATCCACTAGCAACCATCATCAACGATGCTTCTTCCACCCACATAGATCCACCAACACTGTTGACTACAATACTCATTTCAGTCAAAGATTTGATTCTAATATCACTTATTAGAAATGATGAGAGCCCAAAGCAATGTGGATATCGACAACTATGAACTAAATGAAGAAACATACAAGAGCATCTCCATTGGAGGATATAAACTACACTTATTTAGATCTTACACAATATTTTATAGCTTAATATACATCCTCAGAAATTAAGGATCCACATTCTTATTTTTACTTGAGTCCCATAACGTATCTCATAATATACCACACAATTTCTTTATCCTCCTTTTTCCTTTTAGGATCCACATTTTATGATAAGAATAACCACAAGAATGTTCTCATTTCAATAAGAATGATGAAAGAATAAGCCATTGATAATGATCTAAGTAAGTTTGATAATAAATATTGATCCAAAACGTTAACACATTAGATCCTTGTAACTTACACCCTAAGTTATCCATTTTTAATGTGTTTACCCACTTTTTTTTTATTAGTCCCAGTTGTATTGATTCATGTCATTCATTGATAATATGCAAAGGAAAAATATTATTCGGCTGAATTCCTCTTTTCTATATTTCAGCTAAAATGAACTTTAAATAACTTAAGGGCATACACTTTTTATAGAACTGTTAGAAAAATGTTGCATGATAAATTGTTCATTTCAGGTGCTTTTTGAATATTATTGTTGACTTTTCCTCTACAATATTAAATGTCCACACTTTTTCATGTGTTTGTTACATTTATTTCTTCATGGAAAGCAACTTTTGTAAGCAGATTCAATGCAACTCTTTTTGGGGGTCAAAACATGAAGTTGAAGTATATAGTATGTTTTATCCATCTGGGAATTTTAAGAGCCCATTTACCTTTTGTCAAGCTCAGGAGTTAATACAAGAAAGGCCCATCCTTAACATGGTCCGGGCCGAGAGGAACCCCTTCAAACCCAGTCAAACGTTTCTTCTGTTTTATATTTCCACCCCATACTTGGTGTTTCACATGAAAGCAGTGTTGTGAAACCCGAGCCGGACGTCAAACCGGCAGAGGTCCCGTATTAGGTTTAACCGGTATAAACGGTTAAATTGTCTGGTCTGACCGGGTGATTTCGTACCTAATTAATAATTTTTATTTATAAATATATAGTTATATAAGAATGTAAAACTTTATATAATTAATAATTATGTATAATTATATTGGAATAATACATCTTGTCTTTTTTTGGACCATTGTAAAATAAAATATTAGAATATTGTCCCATTTTTTCAGTAAGCCGTCCCGTTTACTTCCCGGGTAAATCTGGTTTAACCAGGTTTAACATGGTCGGACCGGATTTTTTCCGGTTCAAAGTGGTCAAACTCTCATTCGGTTAAGACGGAAAACTAGAGCCGTTTTCAAGTCCGGTCAGCGATCAGACCGGTCGGACTGTCCAGTCCGGTCCGGTTCTAACAACACTGCATGAAAGAGATAAGTTCTCTTTTTTTTTTCCATGATAAAAGTAATATTTCATGAATAAAGTGTCTCCCTCATATCAGAAGATAATTTATCTCCCTAAATTTCATTCATTGTATGACATGTATGTTATATTTTCTTTTTACAATATATTTTAAAATAAAAATTTTTAGAAGAAAGGAAAATAAGATATTTGTCAAACAATGAGTAAATTTAAGGAAATAAGTTATTTATTGATATGAGTAGATACTTTATTTCCTTTCATTATATATAAATTCTAAAAGTATCATTCCATCTGGTTTTTTCTTTTGGTTTCAATGAAAAAAGTGTTATTTCATTATATATAAAATGATAAAAGTGTCATCCCACCTCATTTTTTCCTTTATTTTTATAGCAATTATCTCTACCGAAGAAAAGACGGTTTAAAACCCTATTTTCTTTAAAATTTCAAAACTATCCTCCTCATTCAAACTACACTTCTATATATTCAAATCTTATTCTCCCTCTTGTTTTTTGTTCTCTACCTACCTACTATAATGAATCACCCACTCAAACATAATCTAATGAAATCTTATCTTACTCAAACATAGGATGACAACACGTATGGATAGACACGAGTAATAGTAATAGCTACTCACTACTCGTTATGTATATGGGAAATATTAGCCACTCATACTCATAGAGGTATTTGTTTGCGAGTTTTAGCATGTATCCACGAATACAACGAGTAATCGAGTATTAACGGATAGCTTTTAGGTGTTTTAAAAATTAAAAAAAAACTTCTAAAAAGGTTTTAAGTTTCTTCATATAATCATTAGTGTTTCAAATTGTACTATGTAATCATTATTGAGATTTAAAACCATTATTAATATATATAGTATAAGGTGGAAGTGATCTGAATAAAAATAGTAAACCTCTAACCCTAAAGAAGGGGGACGAATCAAACTTGTGATCTCTCCCACCCATAGCTGGTATCATACCAAATGCCCTAATTGTTATAAGTTGATGTACTAAATATTTCATGAAAATTGTTGACAAAATGAACATTTAACATTTTATATGTCATAAACTATAATTGATTTTTTGTATTTATATTAAAAATTTAATTTATAATATATGAAGTGTCATAGTATAAAATAGATGTGGCTGCGAGAGATGAGAAGTAAGAAATTTTGCAGTGGGGGCAGTCATAGATTAATACAGGCTGTCATCATAGTTGGGATGAGCTGTAAGACTGCAATAACCATAGCACGGACAACCTACACCACACCCAACTCATCATTGTATCTTTGTGCCAAATTACAGTCTTACATTTATCTATCCCAATTGTGAGAAAATAGTACGAACAAGGTACAATTGCAATTGTATTACTTCCAAAACAGCAATATTGTAACATCAATTAATTATAGAGTGCAATTTAAAATAGTGGCATCACATGTAGTAATAGTAAGAAAAGTATAATACAACTTAAATAGAAGATTTATCTTTTTTAGTACTACCAAAGATATTTGTCACTTTCAATAAATGTCGTTTCCAAAAATTGAATCAATGACTTTTTAGTTTTTCTAAAATTTAATGGGGTCTTACACCACAACATGGTTATGATTTTTTGAAGATCCATGTAGATGGCTGTATACAATTTAACCAAGGGTTGTAAATGGTAAAATTGGTCAAACTTTATCCATGCTTGTAAGTTAAGAAATCATGTGCTACAATTTGAAAAGTTAGATTCGAGAATGAAAGCAGGCCAGCTGGATGTTGGACGATAAGGTGATGGCAGTGACCACGTACAAGGCATGGGACCCCACGATTACAAATTGGCTTTCCTTTGAAATGTGCACTAATTAACTCAGATTTTAAGACTTTTCAGAGGTCTATTTTAATGGTTAGGAGTTAGTTTATAACTAGTTTAAGATTAATTGGAAGCCTGAGGTGTTATTTGTAATTTGTTAGAGTACAATTCAAATAGGAAATAGCATATAAAAAGTGCTTTTGGGAAGATGTTCAGAAGTAGAAGGCTACTGAGGTCTTGATGGTGAGTGAACATCTTCTATCCAAAAAATATATCACTGTATATAATAGTTTATAATTAGTCAAATAAATATTTAATTATTAAATTTTTAATTTAAATACATTTTTCAACTAATCTGTATATGCCTGCTCCAGTTGATGGTAGGGGTCATAGTTGATACATTCACTGGCAGATTGTGAGGAATGAAATCCTCTGTGTGTCTCCGTCTCGGATAAACTAGAATTGACTAACAAATAAAAAGTGATACCTCATTTTAATTTTATTTTACAAAAGTGATATATTTGATTGGGGAGCATATCTTCTGATCCCATAATATTTATTACTCTATGTACTATAAGTTGTAATTGATTAAAAAATTATTTAATAATTAAATTTTAACTTAAATATTTTTTCTAATCAATCATAAGCTCATAACACATAGAATGATATACATTATGAGACAACACTATGTACAATTTGATTGTAAGAGGTAAAGGTGGGGAGCGTCTACAGCATGAAATTTTCAAATTTTTATTATAGGAAGGATTATTATCAGTTGTTCTACTACATTAGTAATTTGTGCATAAAGTGAACTCTTTGATCATCCATTCAATGAAGAAATGAACTTCATCCTTTATAGTAATTTTGATGAAATACGTATACAGATTTCTGGTTTTTTGACATAATATAATAACTCGCATAGGTTCATAGTTATAATTCCTAAATTACGAGTTATAATGTTGGTCTTTTGGTTCATTTTTCAATGATTATAGGTTTCATGTTTTGATTTTTTCAACAATTAACATGTTTTATGTTCGTATTGTGTTTTTATTGAACCTGGAAATGAGTATTGTTGTGGCAACCAAACATATGGTACAGCTATTGTTGAGATTATATTTTGAAATATAATACTCACATGTTATGAATTTAAATACCTAAGAGTTTTGGTTGAGGTGCAATTTGTCGTATTTTAAATCAAATGTTGAAGAAATAGAAACCGTAAAACTTCCTGTTCTAAAAAACATAAGTGCAGGATGTGCGAAGATAATTTGTATATAAATCAAACTTTTTGTTTCCTAATTTATGGTTTCATATATAATTAATTAATGCTTTAATTAATTGACAAAAACAAAGGCAACGTATGTTTGATTAACTCATTTACCTTATTTTAGTTATTTTGTACACCTAGTCTAAAAAGATCATTTTCAGCAATAATACCAATTAAAAAATATTAAAAAATAAAATTATTAATTTCTTACTGACAATATAATAATTTATATTAAAAAAAGATAATTAAAACTTTTATATCTAATTCAATCATCAATATATTTAAGTATTTAAAGAACAAATTAGTACACTTCAAATAAATATACAATTTTCTTTAACCTGTTTTTTATTAGTCATTGTTATTTTTGATTAATAGTGTAACTTTAAAACAATTATATATTCTTTTAAATTATAAGGATACATTTACCTTACTCGGCAAACTTGGATAATTATATTGTACATCAATCTGAAAGGGGAATTCTATTATAATGAAAGTGCTAAAGTTATAGACAAAAATCACAATTGTCAATAAGGCCAACCAAATCATAAGGTACATCATTATTCATATCATTAAATAGTTCAACTGTTTAAATTTTGAGTGTAAAATCTATATACTTTGGTGTGTAAAGATTTTTACACAATCGGTATATTATTAACTATTCATTTGTATTAATTTTTTAAAGAATTAATAATGATTAAAGATAAATTATAGATAATACAATAACAATGTATAAAAAATATATACTGTCAGTATATATATTTTTCCTATAACTTTATTTTTTTTGTACATGATACTCTTATTATATCTTAGTTTTTATGCACTTATGTTCAGACAGGAAAAATAAAATGAATATACGGGCGAGCAAATTTTCTATTCCATAAAATACATTTATATATTATTTATGTAATAATTAAGTAGTTTCATAATTAGTCACATAATATAATTTTTGGGACAATGTGGTCAAAGAAAATGCAGTTAGGTGCTTAAAATTTTATCAAAATGATTGCCTATGACGTTATAATAGTTAGGAAGTGTTCTTTTTGTCTCCGCAATTTCTGCTATCAAAACACCCCTTCAATCTTCATTGTTTCTGTTCACACTTGCAGTGACAAACAACCTCAGAAACTCAAATAAACTCACACTCACACTCATATATCATACCCTTCTTTCTTTTCAACTTGGTGAGGTGAGAGGATAAGAAAATATGGCATTTGCAGGAACAACCCAAAAATGTATGGCTTGTGATAAAACAGTTTATCTGGTTGATAAGTTGACTGCAGATAACAGAGTATTTCACAAAGCTTGCTTCAGATGCCACCACTGCAAAGGAACTCTTAAGGTTTCTCTCTACTTTCTTAAAATAAATAATTATATTATCATTTTTATAGTCCACTTCATGGTTCTACCTTTAGATCTGATAAACTTGTTTGATTCATCAAATAAAATATAAAAAATGTAAACTTGCTTGCACTTCTTATAATGATCCATGAAAAAAAATGTAATTTTCATGGGATATACGATGTTTTAAATTGTGGTCTTGGTTATGCTGTGTTTATAGCAATTGTGGAAAATCGTTGGAAAATACAGGATGTGGCCATAATTGCGGCTGTGATATTGTTACGAAGACTCCTACAACCGCAATATTATGTCTCCAGTTGTTGTTATGGACTGCAATTTAAAACATTGTGAATACTCACATGTCACTTTTTTGTGTGCCGATCTATCTTTTAGGTGATTATATAACAAAAAATAATGAGAGGATCAAATCCCAAGGAATATTGCTTCTTTGTTGCAGGTTATTTCTGGTTTGCATGTGGTCCTAAACTTTGTTGCCAAAATTTTAGAAAACCAGCAAATAATATTGAAACCTCTTTGCCTTATGGTGTGTAATTTTCATAAAAGAAATTTGCTGACAAATTAATGTATTTGCAGCTTAGCAACTACAACTCTTTTGAGGGAGTTCTTTACTGCAGGCCACACTTTGACCAAATCTTCAAAAGAACTGGTAGCCTTGACAAGAGCTTTGAAGGTAACAAATGATCAAGAATCCAGTTATTAAATGCTTTAAAGTAAATACACACTTCAGTATCTCATGATTTTCGACCTTACCGATTTGGTCTGTCAGAAATTGAAAAACCCAAAATGGTCCATAATTTTTTTAAATGTGGGTCAAATTAATCATTTTTATGGTCAAATTAGTTCTTAAAACATGTTAAAATGATTAATTTGACCTGAATTTGAATTTTTTGGGACCATTTTGGATTTTTCAATTTTTAAGAGTAAGTTTGAAAAACATAAGGGATTGAAATGAATATTTAGTCAATACTTTAATACAATTTCCTACTAATTAACTCAACTTTACTACTACCTTTTGCCAAATTAGGGACACCAAAAATTGCTAAACCAGAAAAGAACAGTGATAATGAGGTAATAAATGCTAATTCTAGGTGTTTGCAGTCATTTTTCTATCACTTATCTATTTGTTGAACTATTTTAATCAGAAACCAGCAGCATCCAAAGCTTCAAGTATGTTCGGTGGAACAAGGGATAAATGTGCTGGTTGTCAGAAAACAGTGTATCCCACTGAGAAGGTAACAACATGACCATGGCCTCTATTGCCAAATTGATAAAAAAAAATTTGATACTACCACGGTTATCCCTCACCTTTTGGTAAGGAACTACTTCGTTTCGAGGTGTGTGACTGCCTCTCTCAACAGGTGTCGCTCTCAGGAATCAAACCTTTTACCTTTTGATCGTTCTGAGAATCTAATGGCTTTACACTACTAAACCAACGCCATGGTTCCAAAATTGATAAATTACAAAGCACCCTTTTGCACACAATTTATTATCCTAGTGTAATACATACACTTCATGATGGGTGTAATACTCCTTATGTTTTGTAATGATACAGGTTACAGTGAATGGAACTCCTTACCATAAGAGCTGTTTCAAATGCAGCCATGGAGGATGTGTTATCAGTCCTTCCAACTACATTGCACATGAGGGAAAACTCTACTGCAAACACCACCATATCCAACTCATTAAGGAGAAAGGAAATTTAAGCCAGCTCGAAGGGGATCAAGAGAAAAATGCAGTGCATGAGAAAATCAATGGTGAAGTTGCAGCCTAGACATGAAATGCTTGACAAAAGAGTTTTGAGACTGAGTTTTCCCTTTCTCAAGTTCCATTTTACTGCACAATAAGTTTCTGCTATCTTTTATGCTTTACTGTTACTTGGAGTCTGATAAGATCTTTACCCAGGACAAATATGGTATTCCATTTTTTCCTTAGTTGAGTGTGTGGATCTTCATCACTTTGTGTTCTGTGTAAACTGATAAGAAAAGATACGAAAGAAGAGAATGTAAACATGAGAGAAAACTATGAATTTCTATTAATGAGTTTGTTAAACCATTACAATGAAGAGGAAGGTATATTTATAGCTTAGCTGGTATAGAGACTCTAGCTGTAAGCCTTGTCACAATTTCTGACTAACCGGTAACTAACTCTAACTAGCCTTAGTCCTATTCTGTAATACACCCCTTGAAATTGAGGGTGCTAAACCAGGTTGAGAATGTCTTTGACTTGCAGCTGATGCCCATGAGAAAGAAACTCGGTAGTAGGAAGTTATGTCTGTTTCTGAAATTCTGAAGAAACATGTTTCATTTGAAGAGTCTTATTTTGGATATTGTCTCTGACAAAAAAGAGACCCAACTCAATCAGTTATGCAAAACTGGATTAATGGAAATAACAACAATACTTAGATTTTCAGACAATATGGTAGGTCCATAGGTGGTTTATAAGTGAACTGTAGCTCAGTGAATAATGACTCTATCCTCATTAGCTTCTGAGAAGTCAGAGCGAGACTTCTGTATTCAGCGATTGTGCTGGTTTTAGAGATAGTTTTATGTTTCTTAGACCACAATGTGATAAGATTGGGACCAAGAAGCAAGCATGCATCTAAGTTGGAGGCCTAGTTAGCATCACTAAAACTATTAGTTGTAAGGGAGCTTCAGTGGAAGTTGGTTAAATAGAGCCCATGTGAAATAGTGCCCTGATGATACCTTAGAATTCTCTTAACAAAAGATCAATAAGTTTGAACGGGTGACCAAGAAATTGACAGACATTATTGAGACTGAAAGCCAAATCAAGTCTAATTACTTTTTCATATTGTAAGGCACTAACATTTGACATGTGCAAAGTTGGATCTTCATAACAATTTGACCCTTGTTGAGTTAGTTGGCAATTACTATAGGAGCAAACATAGGTTTAGATTATTCGACATTAGCCCCTTCAAGGGGATCTCTTATATAATTAGATTGAGACAAAATAGGGATTCATCATAAAATATTTTACTTCTATACCAAGAAAGTAATCTAATTTGTCAAGTTGTTTGAGAGGAAATGTATAGCTAAGATGAGATATAAGTTTATGAACATATAAGTTGAAGAGGAATATGTGACCATGATATCATTATACATAGACTAAGACAAAGCTTATATGCAGTAGAGATACGAACGAAAAGAGAATTGTCACATTTGTTAACCATGAACCCAAGCTTGATAAGAGTACGTTTAACCTTTCAAACCACTATCTGGGAGCTTGTTTAAACTCATAAATTGCTTTATATAGTTTGCAAACCAAAGACATGTTGTTATGCTAGAAACTCACTGACTGAGTCATGTATACTTCTTCATCTAGAAACCCACTGGCTAAGTCATGTATACTTTTTCATCTAGAAATTCATTCAAAAAAGGCATTGTTGAACTCTAGTTACTCAATAGACCATTGATAAGAAGCAACTAGAGTTAATAAAATCTTGATAGTGACAGGTTTGATCACATGTGAAAAAGTTTAACTATAATCCACTTCATGTTTTTGAAGAAAACCTTTAGTTACAAGCCTTGCTTTGTACATGTGCATAGTCTCATCAGGAATTTCTTTGATCCTAAAAATTCACTTGCATCTTATTGCTTGCTTATGAGGAGGAAGAAGAAATAATTACTAAGTTCCTAATTCCATGAGAGCATCATAATTTTGCTTACATTGCTTTTTTTGTATTATTAAGGGTATTCCTTCACTTTTGATAAGGAACTAATCCTTTTCAGGAGGTGTGACTGTCCCTCTTAACAAGTGTCGCTCCTAGAAATCAAACATTGATCTGCATAGAAGATCTACTACAGCAGTTTTGGCACTTCTAGGTTAAGTTTGAGTCAATAAGACTCTTGGCATAATGGTTTTTAAAATTCTAGAACTGGGCCTTGTTTGCATGGGGTGCAATGAAACTGTTGCAGGGGGAGAATAAGAAAGTGAAAAGGAGGAATAATTAGGAGATAAGGCAATGGATGAAGAAGGTAAAGAGTGAGCTGAAGGAATATGAGATACAGGGATTGAAGGAGATGAAAGAGAATTGGAAGGTGAGGAAGCTGATGGAATAGAATGTGAAGGAGATGTATGAGAAAATTAGGAGAATGAGAAAGAGATATAGTATGAGAATTACAACAAAAATTACTAGAATCAGAAACACAATTAGGATTAGGAACAACATATGGAATTATGGACTTGGATGCATAATATGAGAACTAGTATTAGAATGAGATGTAGGATTGAAACTAGGAAAATGCAGAATAGAGGAAAACAAGCCCAACCAAAGACCCATAGATAATCATACTCGGAATTTGTACCAAAAAGTAAGAAGTTAGGGGGTTGGTTTTGAAGAGTAGAGAAGATAATATGTTAATAAGAAATACAACATTTGTAAATGCATGCTCCAAATAGGTCATTGGAAGACAAACATGAGCTATGAAGCATGATACTGATAAGAGACATTGGAAATGCATGCTACAGGAGCAAGTAGAGCTGAACTAGTCTCTACTCTACTGTGTGTGCTTTCCTTAACAGTACCTAGTTGAGAATGAGTATGAGGGCAAAAGAGCCTATAAATGATACCCAAGGACTCGAGAAAATTAATAAAGGGTTTATGTTCACCACCAAAATCACTTTGAACAGCTGATTTATTGAACAAGTTTTAGGAATTATTTATACATACTTACATAGTAAAGGTTTCAGATTTTTGTTCCGATAGAAAATCAAAGTGTGGTTGACATAAGGGTTAACAATAGAGAGATAATATATAAATCCTAAGTAGAGTGAACAGAGGCAAGTCCCCATAGATCAAGGAATAACAGGTCAAAAGAGGAATGGCAAACACGAGTAGAAGCAGGGGCCTGAAGCCTATGTGCTTTACCCATACAACAACCATAACAAAAATCAAACAATATTTTATTTATGAGTTATATTAAAATGTAGTACATGATTGATTATGACCTTATGAGTGTGACCAAGTATATACGAGAGATATTTCCAAAATATATGAATTCACATAGCGCGTATATATATATATATATTTTAGTTTCATAATATATGAAAAAGAATGATAATTGGTTTAGTGGTTGTACTTATTGGCAATGAATTGGAGGTCATGAGTTCAATTCTGCTTGGATGGTTTTGTCCACGTTTTATTCATTATTAACGTGAATAAAAATGAAACAATGCAACCGCAGAAATTCAAACCAAAGATGTGTTACTTGCCAAACAATGTACCTTATCACTAAACTACGGAACTCATTTAGATAATAAGTGAACTGTGTTTGTATATGGCTATTCGTAAATTAGTGTAGAATCCTAAAAGTGTTTCTTCTCACCAAGTGACCTTTATTTCTCTATAAATAGAGAAACTTCAAGGCATAATGTTTTATTCTCTATTATTGAAAGATACGCTTGTTGTGTTGGTGCAAAACACATCAAGGTTTTCCAAAGTATCATGAAGGGGATTTGCTGTTCATCCCATTTGCATCCAATATACTTAAATTGGTGGAGGCGAATCGAACCTAAAGGTTAGTGTACCGGGTCCACGAGATTGCCATGAAAATCGTGTCCCTGGTGCACGACTTATAGGAAGGCTGACACCGTGTAAGAAAATCATGGGTGTGGTCCACAAGATTGGTGGGAAATCGCATTTCTCATCCACAACTTTGTTGAAATTGTGGACACCAACCACGAGATCCACAAAAAATACCTCATTCCCATAATTAATTCAAAAGCTACCCCAAACATGGGATAGTATAGTCAAACTACACTACCCACGTAAATTTTCCACTAATCACCGGCGTCTAACTCAAAATAAAGAAGTTACCCCTAGCAAATTGAGAGGCAATAATTAGTTTTTTTTTCGTAATATAAGAAATTTATAGGAGATTATTTAATGAAAAGTTTATACTGAGTATCCTGTATATTTTATTAGAATACTATTTCCATTATCCATGGAAATCTGACTAGGACCAAAGTTCTCTATTCTCGTGTAGCAAGATAGTATAGATGTCAAGAGCAAATCTTATGTCCCACAATATATGTTATTCTATGTGTCAGAAAAATATTTAATAATTATATTTTTAACTGCATTTTCTTTAATCAATCACAATTCTTGATACATATAATGACGCAAATAGCATAAGCTCACTCAGATGTCAAATGATTTGTTGCCCCTAAGCCGAAACCAAGGCATGGCCTTAAAATCTTTTCTAGTAGAACTTGCAGTCATAGCATATGGATAATAGGAAGACCCATTTGTTGGGCCATACCCATTCATAATAAGGTGAGAATGAGGCTAAGCTTGGAGGGAAGCTCAAGAAGTCTAGTAAACACAGGATGATGATGCTGAGGCCTATGTGACATAGAACAGTGTCCATAAGATTAAGATGGACCAGGGTGACTGGCACACAAACTGATTGGTGTAGTTGATGGATGCAACAAAGCCAGGGGAGTATGGTAGATTAGCCATGTAACAATAAGGAGTACACTATTCACTTTTTAAAATACTGTAATTGATACAGAAGTTGAAGCTACAACACTTCTTAAAACTCATTCCCTTCCTATTTCATATCCTACATATACCTTTCAACACCCAAACTTCATTTTGTATTTACACAACTTACAACTACAACATTCCTCATACCCAGCCACACAATTTCAAGTATACAAGAACACAATCAACTTTCTATTTCATCTCAATCTAACATTGAAAGTTCCTTACTCTGAATCCATATGATGCACAAAAGAGAATTTTTTTTCAGACTAGTTAAAAGCAAGAACGTGAAAGTACCCAAAAAATAGTGAGATATGTTCAAGAGAACAAAAATATTAAAGCCACAAAATGGAAAACAACCATACGCTTTACAGTTTCTGGGAGAGTAGAAGAAGAAAATAAGCCAAAAGGGTTGGCTATTTGCATGCTAGATGACCCTGTTTCTGTCCTGTTTTCAATCTGCATCTATTCAAAAGCAATTTAGTTAGTGCATTCTAAAACGTATTGGAAACTAACACTTGCAGTAAGAGTCCTGTATATAATTATAGAAGTAAAATATCTGAGCTAATAGAGGTAATATAATACATTCAGAAAACGCCATATTGTTGAACCCAAACTTCAAAGCAAAGGACATATAAGGTAGTATCAATGGTAGGTTAAGCAATAAAATAGTGCCTACTTGATACTTTCTGCCTAAAAACACAGTAAAGAAACTAGCTTGGGAAGCTAAACAGGACACCATCTAAGGAAATTACAATCATGTTCAAATCTAATAATACACTAAGCCACAAGGTACAGGTGCCATCCCTGCTGTATTATTGGTCTATGAATAAAGAATGCGAATAAATGAATCAATTGGCAGAAGGTTTTACTGCATCCAGAATACAACCATCGTGGATGATGTGCTTCATGTCGATGACAAAATTGTCATGAACGAATCCAAATCCAAAAGTGCCACTTAGGTACTGCCAGATCCTTCCCTTTGTGTTCCTTTGATTTATTGTTCCACCCAGTTCTGGAATAACTAAATCATAATGTGAGCTGACGTGAAGAATTCGATGTACCACTTCATTGTGTGACAAATGGAACTGCTGAATTTGATTTACCACTTCATCATCTGAGAAAGGGAACTGCTCATATATTTCGTTGACTGCTTGAAGTGGTCGAAGATGAATGCGACTGTCATACAACGACTCTTCCTCCATAGAAAAGGGAGATTCCAGAAATTTAGCCTTAGACGTCCAGAAAACTGGAGCATAGCTGGAAAAATAATCAGGATAATCCCCAACTAGTCGACAGGCAATGCCTCCAATGTCATCGTATGCCACAAGGTAAAAGGCTAAACTCAAGTCATGACATATTCCCTGAAACAATAATAGCAAAGAGTCCATCATACAACTATCACTATATGAAGAGCTCTATCATCATCCATCTTTAAAATCAACATAGATTTAAAAAGGAAGCCATAATTGTGCAATAGATCCATGGTTCACACAAAATGCAACAAGTAGTAGAATCATATAATTCCCTGATCTACATTGACACAAAATCAATCATATGATTGCATCTCCGCACATCATCCAAACCGTCTAACTTACTACAAAAGATCAAAATTTCTCAGCTTTCATTACAGCTAGCTACTTCCATATTACAAAAATGATCATGATTCTTATGTTCTTCCCCTTCTCTTTTAACAATTTTCTTTTTATGCATCAATTATTCAACTAGTTAAACCTTACAACAACAACCAATCCTTTTTCATCAAGGTGGCTCATCATACCGAACAATACAATACTGTCCTGTCATAAACATTTACATCTAAATCCTTCTTCATGGTTTCATCTATAGTTTTTCTTGGAAACTCGATACTATAGCGATTGGGATCTCCTCTAACTAATCTACTACCTTTACTCTATCTTTTACATGTCTTCTCCACACATGCTTGAACCAGGCAAGATTCTACCAAGTTTCTCAACTAGCTAATGATATCAAATAAAAGATATATATTGCAGCATCATGGTATATAAATACTATAACATAATTGAGCAAGAGCAAGTAACACTTGAAATAACACCTTCCATAGGCCTTGTAAAGGCCGCAATGGAGTCGGCGAACAATTCACAATCTTCACAAAATGTTCAGGCTCAAATTTCCTCCTAGCTAATCTCTCCTTCTCCTTCCTCCTCTGCTTCCTCGACTTATCACTTCCCGGACTAGTCCTATTTGCAAACCGCTGATAAATCTCCGTCACTACCCTATCTGGCAAGCTCCCAGACGATCCAATCCCACTCACATTCTCTCCAACACCAAAACCATCATCTCCACCAAGATTCACTCCACTGGAGCTTCTACTGAACTCATGCATCCTCTGCTCATAAGAACTGGAACACACAACATTCAAATTCTCCTCCACAATAAAGTGAGTTTTCCCCATGAAACTAACATTCACCGGAATCAATTCATTCTCAGAGAATCCAAATCCCAAACCGAATTCGAACAAATCTGAATTCAAATCAACACGGCCGGAAGGATCAAGATAATTAACAACCTGTCCCTCTGATGATAAACTCATCCAAAGGAACGGAGACTTGATCACATCATAGGTTCCGGTTTTCGACGGCGAAACCCTGGAACCTGAAATAAACGATGGTCCCCACTCAAAGAACACCAACGACGGTGTCGCTGCGGCGGTGGTTGTTCCTTGGTTACCACTACGGCGCCAGAAACCGATGAGATTGTCCCAATCGTGGAGGGTTCTGTAGAGAAGCTTGAAGGTTACTTTGCCCTTAACCCATTTATTGATATGGGTCTTTGGGCCCCACCTACGGTGGCACATGGTGAACCAAAGTTTGGTGTCGTTTTGGCAGAGCGAAACGAAGCGTTTTGAGGTGCAAGCGAAGTTTGTGATTTCTGAAGGAGTGAGGAATGAGAGTATGGTGAGTTGAACGTCTTCGGGGAATTCGGTGAAGGATAGGGGTGAAACGGTGTCGTTTGAGTCTTTCAGATTTGTCATTGTTTGTTTTTTTTCCTAATGGAATTGATTTAGTGAGAAAGATGGGGAATGACTTTTCATAGAGTAGGGAATGATTCTGTTCAAGTGTTACAATGACAAGTGTTATATTTCTAGTAACATGCTTGCGTTTCATTTTACTGTAGAATCGGATTAACGTTTTTTGGGTTGAAGCTGAAGGCAGGTCTCATGGCCGCGGCCCAACCAGTAGTAGTTAAAATTTATATATAGTCAATATATTATCTACAATTTATTTATATTTAAAAAGTCAAAGATAATTAAATATTAATTATATATATAATACAATGACAATATAAAAAACTCTTACAATATTAGCGCATACATTTTTTTTTTTAATTTTTATTTTGGAGTTCAAAAAATTTCACACTTCTAAAATTACTCTTTCTTTGTACTCTTAACTTACACTTATCATTTTTATACTCTTTTATAATTGTTCTCCCGCTTTGTCGCAGTAGGGGTGAGCCAAGTTGGAAGGCCTGAATCAGGTCTTCGGGTGTGAGAGGATGGGTCTTCTAGATGGAGCTTGTCGTGGCTAGAAAGCTTGATGCGATGATGTCCTCCAAGGGGGACTTCGCTCCTTTAGGTGGGCAGAGGCCTGTAGTATGCTCAGGCCCGCCAAAAGAGGTAATTGAAAATGTGCTCCAACGACCAAGTAAGTAGAGACCAAAGAAGGGGTTCCACGGTTCATAGTATGTATAAGCATGACACTCAAGATATTAGATATTAGGGTTAGAGATGGGGGGGGGGGCAATGTCTAGTTGTACATGAGATATGTGCGAGAGTCGAGAGTAACCTCTCTTTAGAGGTTTCACGTGCGTGTCATATATCTTGTATTCATATTATGAGGGGAGGAGCCCTTATTTATAGTTGATGTAGATGAAGAGTTCTATGTTGGATGTTATTGGTGTGGCCGACCTATCTCAGGTAGAGTAGGGAGCTACTTTATGTGTGTCGGGCGGCTTGGTGAAGTCATACTATATGCATAATTGACTTATAGCTTGCGATAGGCTGTGGTAACCATAGTATAGATCTGCTTTTGACGTAGTGTAGAGGGTTAGCTGAGAGTTACAAGCGACGTATGGTAGGAGATGGCAGCACGTCAGATGGACGACAAAAGTGTGCCTTTGTATTGGTTTGAAGTAGTGTCCTAGTGATGGTATAATTTATCTGATAGGCCTAGTCAGTCGGTTGGCCTGACAGCTAGTAACTCAGGGCTCTGCCAAGTGCTCTAGCTCAGCCTTTGTTGAGTAGTCTAATCTAGTCAACAACATCCGTTTGACCGGGGTGGAACATTTACTCACATAATATTCTAATGGAGATTAATTTTTGGTGATAGATTAACATCAAAACTAAGGTTTTCATGTTAATAGTGTTTGTAAACATACACATGGACTTAGGAAACCGAATTCAAAACTACACATACTTAAGTGAGTTAAACACTTCAATTGTGCCAACTTGTTTGAAGCATTACGTGTTTACCTACGAAACAATTTAGCATTATGTCTATCTACTATCTTATTAAAAATGGAAAGGAATGCTATTATTATCATATTAGACATCTTCCTTTCTTGCCACTTGGATTTTCAGAGGACAAAATTGTAAAACCCATTTTTTCCTTAAAGAAAAAAAAATCATAAAACATATTTAAACACATTTCAAGTCTTTTTGCATATTTCATTTGTTTTGCTATGTAATATAATAATAATAACACACATTTAAAGCAGATTTTGAAATTTGTATGAAACTTCAACACGTTATGTTGTTTTGCAATGTCATTAATCCAGCATGTCACGTTATATTGTTTTGTTCCAATCCAGTGTCACGACCATTTATTTCTTCTTCTTCTTCTCTCTCCAGGCTTACTACTTCCAACTCACAATCATGGCTATTCGTTTCTTCTTCTTCTCCAAACCTCATACATCTTAACTCCTATACGTCTTAACTGTTATACACATTCCTATACATCTTCAATCTTGTACTTAAGGTAACTGGGTATTTTATTTTACCTTTGTACTTTCATACTTAGATTTTTTATTTCAAACGTTTTACCTTTGAAACACGAATGTTGTGTTTGCAAAGGTTTTACCTTTGATCAATGCTACATGAGTTTTTGTGAACATGCATTTAAAAGTTCTTATTTTTTCATTTTTATGGATCATCATCTTACTTTTTCCAGCCGATCTATATTCACATTTTTTTGTCTTAAAATGTGATCTTGAATATTTTTTTCTTGCTTTTTGTGGTTGTTCGTCATATTTATTTTGTGGTTGTGTTTGTAAAGGTTTTACATTTGATCAATGCTAACTGAGTTTTTCTGAACATGTATTTAAAAGTTCTTCATTTTTTTCATTTTTATGGATCATCATCTTACTTGGTGGTTACCAAGATGACTAATCATGTACTTGAGGCAAAGATAATGTTTAGAAAAAATATTGGAAATATCATTTACATTCCTAGGTTATCAGTGTCACTATCCCAATCAACATGACCTTCCATTCTTATTAGAAGACAGTTCCCTATAATTGTGTCATACGCTATGACAATCAACAAATCGCAAGGTCAATCACTATAGAGTATGAGGTTGTATTTACCTAGGCCAATATTAAGTCATGGTCAGTTGTATGTAGCTGTTTCAAGAATATAGAGCAAAAATGGATTGAAGATATTGATAAGGATGATAAATCATTGAAGACAACAATAAATGTTGTTTATAAAGAAGTTTTCCAAAATCTTTAACATATATTCTATAACTTAATTTACATTATGTTTGAAATATTTATATTTAACTATTACATTTTTTTTTAAAATAACATATTCAATATCATATAATTGTACAACAGTTTTACATCAACAATCAAATATATACAAAGTAAGATTTATAAGTTAATTTTTAGTCACATTCTCCGGTTAAAAAATATCTTATAATTTTCCATCTAAATTCTTCAACTTTTTCTAACATGTTTCCTTTTTTTAACATTACTAGTTCAATATCATTTCATTTACCACCATCTTTATATTATCAATGGATTACTACAAAACATGTTTTAGTAGGTATTTCTCAATTACATTTCATTTAACAAGTTATGTAATCATTATTTAATTAAATTAATACAATACATATTATTACCCATGCGAATGCAAGGGTGTATACTTTTTCTAAACCCTTACACCTCACTTAACATTATGAATGAATAATTAAAGGATGTGATATGATTAAGTCATGGAGGAATTCCGATTCGTTAAAACAACATTAGTAGCTGCAGGATGCTTGTGATTGAACTTTTATCACTCTCGAGTTAAAAGAATCAACTCATTCAGAATATATTAAGGTTTAAGGAGTGTTTTAAATTATACTTAGTAAGTGTAATTATTAAAGGTGACAAATTATCCACAATCCATCTAAATCTATTCAAATTAAATCCATCCAAATTCATCCGTTAGAGTTAATGGATTTAAGTGAATATAATCCAATGAATGTTGTTGATAATGGATGGATCCAAATCCATCCATTATATCCAATAGATATCCTTGGATATATCCATTTGGATGAATATCTAGTCCATCCAAAAATAATAAAAAATGATTTTCTTTGTATTTTCAATTTCATTTAATATTTAAGAAAACTAAATTCAAGCAAATTCATCCGTGAATATTTTATTAAATTAATATCAATTATAGGAAATGTGTATGTAGTTAATATTAAAATTTTATTTTTAAGTATATAACATATAGATGTATGATAAAAATGTATGCACTGCCAATGTATGAGTTTTATACACTATCACTACATCATCTACCGTTTATATTTAATTATCAACGGTTATTCGAAAAAAGTAAGCTAAACGAATAGTGAATGATATAGTGATTATGTATAAATCTTTATACTGAAAGTGCATAGGTATTATACTCTAAAAATATTTGTTAAATAATTTACACGTAAAATCTTAAATGACACATGCTCATAAAAGTTTAAAAAAAAATATTTTTCTATAAAAGTTCAAAAAATCATTTTTTCAAAAAATTGATTTCTAAATGATTCCATGTGTGTTTTTTTAAAAGGTGATATTAAAAAATGTTTAGTTGAAATAGTAGTTTTTAAAGTAATGATTTTCTTCAATAATTTTTTTTAATTCCAATAAAAAAAAATCAAATTGATTTTATATTCATCCATCCAAATCCATCAAAAGAGAGTCATGAATAAATTGGATGGATTAGAATCCATGGAATATGAATGAATTGAATAACTTAAAATGTAATTTAAATGAATTTATATGAATTAATGGATGACTTTCCATCTATCCATTAACTTAAGAGTCATCCACTCAACACTATTGTTAACTAGGTGAAGATAAAGGCTTGGCTTTGAATTAGGGGAGTGAATGATAAGTATATTTCTAGTTATTGTGATTGAGATGTTAACTCATACACTTGTTTCATGACTTAAAACTGAGACAAACTGATCAATGTAAAAAGGTTCGGTGTATGACAATTATGAAACTGTAGTGGATTACTGATAGTGGTAGAAGCGAAAAACATCATTTAGACTAATAACTATAATGTAATAGACTATAATGTAATAATAACTGTACAACATCATTTAGACTAATGTCTATAGAGTAAATTTTATTCATACTCCATCAGTTTTACTAAGATTATATAAATTAGCCTTAACTTTTAGAAATTTAAAACCTTTCTGGTCCAAAATGATAACATTGGGGTTCAAAAGCAGATCCTGTTAATTATTTAGTGGATTTCATGAACCATTTTCTGGCATTATACATCCTTCATGAGGGCCCAGTTTACCTCTCTACCTTACTTGGGCCATATATCCGTTCACTATTTGAACCCAAAGAAGATTATAGCCCAAAAAGGAAAAAATCCAAACAGAAAAATAAAAGCCTTAAAAATGTTAAAAATCGCCGTTGCCGGAGATCGAACCTGGGTCACCCGCGTGACAGGCGGAAATACTTACCACTATACTACAACAACTTGAATGATAAAAAAAATATTTGTTCTTATTTAAGTTTTGTACATTGCCTTAAACAAAAAAATAATATGGAATGAAGTATAATTGATATTGAGTCTTTTGAAACCTATATGTTGATACCAATAAGACGTACACCGTGAAGGACCAAATTTGGTCCTTTACCAAACGAAACCATACTAAAAATGGATTCTTTTTCATTAAAATTTGAGGAACAAAATAACTTCATATGCTCAGATCATAAAAAGTACAAAATTTTACTAATAAAACATTTATTAAAAGAATTAAATTTCTCTATATAAACTCAAACAAATCATTCAGCATTTATTTGTAATAATACAAAAATGTTGAACATATAAACAAAAGTTGACGTAAATTTTAAATTTGTAGATACGTAGTATTCTTAGCACTAGTACCAAGTGAACATAATTGATAAAAGTTATACCCGTTTCAATTGTACCAACTTGTTTGAAGTATTACGTGTTTGCCAAGGAAAGAATTTAGCATTACGTGTCTATACTTTTTTCTAAGAATTTGATTTGGGTTTGCGGCTTTCAAAGCTGTTTTATTTGTCTTGGCATAATGTATTCTTGCTTGTATCAAAACTTGAGTCCCAAGAGTACATTAAATTGATCCCTCACGCATTACACCGTATTTAACATAATGAATGAATAACTTAAAGATATGAAATGACTAAGTCAAGGTGAAATTTAGATTCGTTAAAACAACATTACTAGCGAAAGAATCAACTCATTAAAAATATATTATTAGGTGTTTTAAATTATACAACTCCATAAGTGTAACTGTTATCATAAATTCTTAATATTGCCGTATTGAAATTTCCTTAATTATACTACAACCACAATTGTGGCCATAATTTTTATAATTACATTAAATGTAATATAAACCTAACCACAATTTTATAGTTTCCGCTACTTTCCACTTAGGTAATGATTAACTACTGGTATATCACGACTCTGAACTGATCAATGTAAAAAGGTTTGGTGTATAACAATTATTATGAAACCACCATGAAGTAATTGCGGATACTATACTGGTGGAACCAAAAAAACGTTGGGCCTTCTTTTGGTAGAATGAAAATAGAGGAGAAAGAGAACGAAATGATAGAAGTGGAAGAGAAATAAAAAATTTCTGGTAGGGTTGAAAGAGAGTGGGGAGCTGAAAGAAATAACAAACAATATTTATTTTTATATTACTTGGACTCGACTTCATAATATATTATATTTTTTGGAAATCTTGTGTCAGATTAAACAAAGTTGTGTTATTTATTCTCTATAATCATAGTTATTAACAAATATATTTGTAGGTAAAATAAATGACACACCCAAAAACTCAAATTCAAATTCAATCTCAATATACTTTATTTTATTTCTATTAAAATAAAGAGGAGTACTCACTTTAAGAACTTTTTGGTCCAAGTTGATAATATTGGGGTTCAAAAGCAACACCTTTTTTCGTACTAAAAAAAAGCATCCCTTTGATTAATTAGTTGATTTCATGAACCATTTTTTGGCATTATACATCTTGATAAGGGCCCAGTTTTCCTTTACTTAGGGCTATTTCCGCCTACTACTTGAACCCAAAGATGTGATAGCCCAAGAAAGAGAAAGTCCACAGAATAATATTAAAAAAACAGTAAAAATGCTAAAGAAAAACGCCGTTGCGGGGATCGAACCCGGGTCACCCGCGTGACAGGCGGGAATACTTACCACTATACTACAACGACATGAATATTAATTTATATATTTTCTTGATATTTATTATAATACATATTTGATTTAATGTTCATTATTTTTGGAATAAATTACACTGACACCCCTGAGTTTTAGTGAAATTACACAAACCACCCCTCACTTTTCTAAACTTACACAAACCTCCCATAGCTTTCTACTTTTATTAGGGTGACCATCCCTGTATAAGAAATAAGTGTAATCTTTTAAACAAAAAATGTGATAAATGCAATTAAGTTAAACAAAACATGATATATTGTGTAGATTTGACTTGATTGCATTTATCACATTTTTTGTTTAAAAATTACACTTATTTCCTATACAGGGGTAGTGAGTGTAATGAAAGTACAAAACTAGAGCAGGTTTGTGTAAGTTTAGAAAAAATGAGAAGTGGTTTGTATAATTTCACTAAAACTTAGGGGTATCAGTATAATTTACTCTGGTTTTTGTTATCAAGTGAACAAAATTCAGTATATAATTTGGAGAACACATCTCTTGTAAGACTTACTTCCATAGTTCCAAGTTGCTATGCACTCACGTCCACCCAATATTGATGTCATACATGATTCTTTTGATATTATGTATTTCATTTTCTGATTTAATGATAAATATATATTCAGACGGAGATTTGTTTTTTAGTTTTTTGAAAAGCAAATACATAGTTTATAAATATAGTTTTCTCATAATTTTTTTATTTGAAGTAAATTATCACAATAGGGTTTGAATCCATTATGTCATTAAACTGCATAAATCATAAATCTCTCGTCACTACTCAACATTTATCGCTTATAGAGTTTCAATTTGAATATCAACCTAAAGATAGTACTTGACCGACTTTTATTTATATGCATATATTTACTTCATTTGATTAATTAGGTTCACAAACATAGTTCTATTTTTAAACTATTTTTTTATGTTCATTGTTATTATATCTACAAAAAAAAAAGATTATA
>NW_017717342.1:0-16577 GCF_001865875.1 Lupinus angustifolius
ATATATATATATATATATATATATGGTAAATGACAATATTCCTACACTCTTATAAATATATAATTTCTCACCAGGTATCAAATTTGAATGTTTAATACAGAGTAGTATAACAGTGTGAAGGACTAGCACTATCTTTTTTAGCATAAACAACAAATGAGCGGGTTTGATACATTATAAGTTACAACTAATTATGCACAAGTGTTAGTGCATGCCATGTATATTATATTTTTCTTGACCATATAATTTTGCATCCATATGCAAATCATGTACTTAATAAATCTTAATTTCCTGAGCTTGTTTGCTTGTAAATTGTAATAATGATTTCAAAAGAAAGGTGCAACAAACAAAAAACAACAAATTGGGAGACTCAATATCAATTGTCTTAACTTGGTGTCCTCAACCATATCCCACTTACTTATATCTAGATATATGGATTAAATATATTATTTTTATAATATAAAATTAAAATAAAGTGTTATATTTTATTTGTTGGCAAATACTCATTGATCCGGGACAGAAAAACAAAGAGTTTATGGGAATGAGGATCCCCTTTGGGACAATGATACCTTACATGGCAAATTCTAATCACTTGCATACTTATATTGAAGAGTTTCTTATCATGGGAGCTAGTAAGTTATCTGTGCATTTGCACATGACAATATTTTTTTACTATACGGTTAAGAATAAACATATTACTCGTGTATTCATATGATTAATCACACACGTTACTCGTGTATTCTAATGGTTAATAACACACAGTTAACAATGCATTCTAATGGTTAAGAATACACATGTTATTCGTGCATTCATTCGCATGGTTAAAAAAACACATGTTACCCGATGATATAAATAAATATTTGGTCATAAAAATCATGTGTTTCACAGTTATTGTTACAAAGTAGCAAAATATGTAAACCAATACTGTTATCTCTGCAATGTTAATAACAAATGTAAGAAACAAAATAAAGTAAATCAAGTATATTCAAGGGCCTATATTTAAATATTTCATGTATTTTGGATTTGCAAACAAGGATTGTTATAATTTAGTTTGTTATTTGTTTTTGTGTAACTACAAATAAATAAACCTATGAAAAAATAAACAAAATAAACAATGAAAAATGAGAACTGGTCTATAAAATAAGAATAGATCTACAAAATAAATAAAAGTCAATCAAAGATGCACTTTATAGAATATTTTTATTTATCATTTAATTTTATATTGACTCATTTAATTTGAAAATATATTTCCTCTCCCAATCAATTATAAGTTATAAAATAGTTAAAATATATTTTCTCTCCTTATATATGATTTAATTATAAAAAATTTCATTTGAAATAGAATGTTTTTAATGTATAACCATTGTTTAATATGTAATTAACTTCTACATGTAATGTATCAACTTAAAAAAATATATAATAGTCTTTTAGCTCATCTCTATCTTTCCATCTTATAAATAATATTAACTATAACATTATTTTTTAAATTATTATATATATTTTATATATATTTCTTTCGGACATAAATAACTGCCAAAATTTCGATTTAATGAGGTATTTTTCTTTGGCAAACAAAAATGGTTACAAAGATCATCATCATGGTTCATTCATCATGTCATTCATGTTCCTTAAAAATGTAACTCCCATAGGTGTCTTTTATTTAAAATTTCATATATATATATATATATATATTTAAATCTTACGTTTAAGAAGGATGAATGAGATGATAGAGTTTAAGCAATTTGAGATGTAACTACTAAAAATGAGGAGAGATGAGTTAAGAAGAATGAATGAAATTGAATTATGTTCATGAATATGTCATTAATGTTGACGTATCGTTACATAATTATTATCAAAATTATTTTAAATTTTAACTAAAATATAATCATAACATTTAAGTTCTTAATTAATTAAATTATTATCAATATTACTATAAGACGATAAATAGCAAAAATAAGATTAAATTATGGAATGAAAGACAATGAATGAATAAGAAAAGGAAGAAACGGATGTAAAACCACATTCCTATTGTTTAACACAAAATGATCACAATTTTTTTTATTTGTTTCATATTTTAAGTGGTGCATTAATCTCCACTTGCAAATTTTTTAGAATCAAATTGGGTTATTACCCATTTATTAACATTTACATTGCAATGAATGAAATCAAATTTTGCTCATAAATATTACCTTAATGCTCACGTATTGTTAACAATTATTATCAAAATTATTTCAAATATTAACTAGAATATAATCATTTTAACTAAAATATAATCATATTATTTAAGTCCATAATCAATCAAATTATTGTCATTATTACTATAAGACGATAAACGAAAACCATAAGATCAAATTATAGAATGAAATACAATAAATTAATAGGAAAGGGAAGGAACGAATGTAAAGCCACCTTCCTATTGTTCAACACAAAATGAGCTCAATTATTTTTTTATTTGTTCCAAATCTTCAATGGTGCATTAATCATCATTTTCAAATTTCTTAGAATCAAATTGAGTTATTGTCCAGTTATTCATATTTAAATTGCAATGAACGAAATTAAATTTTGCTCATAAATATTACCTTAATACTCACATATCATTACAAAATTATTTCAAATATTAACTTTAATATAATCATAACATTTAAGTCCTTAATCAATCGAATTATTATCAATATTAGTATAAGACGAAAAATAGCAACCATACGATTATATTATGGAATGAAATACAATGAATGAATAAGAAAGGAAATTAACAAATAGAAAGTCACATTCCTATTGGTGAATGGAGGTGAAATGTGATGAATCATAACACGAGTTTTGATGTGAACCTCTTGGATAAAAGACTCTTGAATGATCTATTTTGGTTGGTGTTTGACCAAGCTCACAGTTGACTAGAGCTTTTGAGAAGAAAATAGGCAGCAAAAATATGAAATTGGATAAAAGAAGATGGAATAGATTTAAGGTGAAGGCGCCATAACACTTGAGGTGTTGATAAGCCAAAGTGATGCTCGCCACAAGAACTTCTAATCTTGGTTCAACCAATAAGGTTTGGAGAATACTCTCACAAGGATACAATCCTTAATTCACAAATAATTATGATTCAACTTAACTTGTTTATTCCATTGCAAAAGTCTTACATTTATAGGCAAGCCACTAGGCTCCCGCAGTTGGCTAACGTTAAGCTAGTAAGGCTAATGCATGGTAATCTTAACATAGGATACCATAACCCAAATGAATATACTCCTAAACTAGACTACATTCGGATGGTAAAGACATAATAAACACATGTATTTCATGTGCTTTATTACAATTGAAAGACAAACATAATGACTTATGCCTAGGATGCCTTGGATACCACGGTTGGATTGTGAAGAGCATAGGATTCCATTTCTCAATAATTGAATGACTCACAATTAAGTCACATGATGAATGAGACTTGATGACTCCTTAATGCTCACGGCTAGGCTTTGATGAGCTTCATAGGATTCTTGTTTGACTTCTAATTCGGCGCATGTGATTTGTTGAAGTTAATGCCTCTTTAATGGTCCTCGGGTGCACTTATGCTTGGCATAGGATTCCCTTTGTCAAGGAAGGAAATTCCCTCAGCTGAATGATGAGTAATTATGCACTAAATAGCTTAGGATGCCGTTAGTGCAAGTTGGTAGGATGCCAACGGCTAGAACATGTGCATAATGCACAATTAAGGTCTCCGACGACCACATGCTAATTCCACACGAGCATCTTTGCTCCAACAACTCTAAAAGTGACTTAGGATTCCTCTAGATGAAATGTGCTCAGATGAATTTAGCTCCAACGGTCCAGACAAGGTGTTTAAGCACCATAAATGCGTTATTAAGCTCCTCTATGATCATATTTTGATTCCCCTCGAGCAATCCTCCTCCAACGGCTATAATAGTCTTTATTTATCTGCCAAATAATATTAGACTAAGTTAGAATGACTTTGGTTCACGAAAAATACAAGTTGGTCCAAACATTAAAGTGTTGGTTACACTTTTAGGCTTGGTTTGGTCATCCACGAGCCATTTTTCAAACTGAACTTTATTTATGGGTAGATTCATGATTAAAACACTTAAAATAAATTAATTAAGTGTTGGACAAAAATTAGTCCACATATTTATTATCAAAATAAAAAATGTTCAATGCTAACTACATTGGCTAGGCGTGACTCGGTCAAGCTACGCCCAATGCTTGATGCGGCACGCTAGGCGCATGGACCTCAGTCAGATTTCCTGGCTAGGCCAGATTGGCCCAACGTCTAGTTCAGAACTTGGTGCATTAGGGACCTCAACTCGGCCAGAGTTATCTCGGTCAGGTTTCACGCCTAATGTGCCAGGGACCTCAATTCGGTCAGGTATCACACTGGTTCCGCGCCAGGATCAATTTTGGTGCTTGAGCCAGACCTATGGCCCGTCTCGTGCGCATGGCCTGATCCGTCTTTGGCCTGACCAGAACCATGGACCAGGATGCTAGTAAGCATCTTTAGACCCATGTGGGCTATTTTTGGCTCGTCATCATGGATCAACCTATGAGTTGTCCAAGGGCATTTTGAGCCCTTTTTGCCATAGTCATATGATCACTTATGCCTTCAAGGCCATCATAATCAAGGTTAGGCTCTTTGGGGTTCACATCACCCCCTCCTTCTTGAAGAGATATTGACCTCGAATTTGTATCTTCTTCTCAACATGATTCGCATAGTTAATTTTGATTATTTACTTTTTTCTTCCTCTCTACCATCTCGTCACTCTTTATGTCAGTTTCAACATTACAATAATAATTTTGAATAGAAAATTATATAAACAAATTAAGAGATACAAAGGGATATATAAAACTAACCTACAATGAGGCTTGAAGGGTGAACAAACAATAAGATACACCAAATCGAATAGAATTATGGTCGATGCCCTTGTCATTAGAGACATCTCACTCCTCTAGTTATCCAACAATAACAACATATCTACAAAATAAACAAAAAATATATTTTAATGCAATATCTTCAATGAAAAAAATCAATGAATAGATCTATATGCATAAAACCATTTTAAAATAAGAAATTTTGAATTGAAAGAATGATATAAATCAAGAAGAGAGGAAAAATGGTTGAAGAAAAGAAAGGTAATGAAATGAAGGAGTGAAAGAGAGAGATGAGGTTCTCTGCTTAGTAATAAGGTGAGAGAGAAAAATATGGAAGAGATAAGAAGAATAAAGATAAGTGTCAAGGGATAATAGCAAATGTTATGGTGTTATGAAGTGCATTGGAGGTGATAAAATTCTTTGAGAGAGAAATTTTTTGTTGTGGATGTGACATGTAGCACTTGCTAAGATATAAGAACTTTTTTTTTCTTATATAGTTAATAGAATAGAATATATAACTGCATCCCAAGTCCATTATCATCAACTAACTTATAGCTTCTCTAATGTTAGGCATAAACGTTATATGCTAGAATCTTCTCATAAATGCTACTTAATTAATATTGGAATCATTTGGAAGAAATGCCTTTGAAATATTGGAAATATGTTATTGTATGAAGTCTCACATTAGTTCATATTAAAATAAAGATAAGAAACTAATGTTATATATTGAACTCAAATCTCTTCTAATAATATGAACCAATTATAAACATCGATTAAAAGTACTCTATGATTATGTTAGAGTTTGTAATTTTTATTATCAAATCCTTAACATTCTCAGTGATTTAAACACAATTGGCTGAAGATGTTAACAAATTTATTTTCTTCCATTATACCAACTAAATGTCCGGCTTAAGTTAAAATATGAGAATGAAATACATATTAAAATTTTGAATAAATGTAAAATGTGGAAAAATAAAATGTTATGATTGATATGTGAATCTTTATATATTGATATATTATTATTCATTGTTATGTTAAGTTAGCTAAGAGACTATGTCGAAGTATTAATGAGGTGACAAACAAAAGAATTGCTCTTTAAATATATGATATCTGTGATGGAGATTGGAGATGCATGTATGATATAGTTAGGATTTATATTATAATTTATTATGATTCTGATACAATAAAATACAACTTGTTGCATTTCTTTGCAACTATTTAAATCATATTAAGGGAAATAAAATCGAAAAACCAATATTAAATTCAGCCTGGTCTAAAAATAAAATAAAAATCAATCTAAAATAAACCGAAATTGCAAAAACCAATTGTAATTGAATTGTGTTTGAATGATTTTTTTTAAAATCAATCGTCTAGATCGGTTTTTAGATCCAACTCTATGAAATAGACTGATCCAAACCGGACCACATTAATTTGACTTATATGCATAAACAAAGATGTGCATTTAAGTATTTAACACTTCATTTCAATGATATTCTCAAACAAGCTAGAATGTAAATTCAACAATCTATTAGTCATAAGGTAGATTTAGTAATTTTCATTTAATATGACTAAAAATACGTGCTCGCAAAGCAATATATTCTCCTACGCAGGCAAAATTTTCAGACTATAGAGATGATAATATATTCACATGTTAGTAAAATTTATATTCAATAGTTGTTTGTTTGTTTAAATTAAATGGTGGTTGGAACAAAGTTGTGAACTTGTGACATTATATTTTTATAGTATAGGTAAACAATATTAAACAATGTTACTATAACTTTAACATAAATACATGTAAGCTTGTCATTTTAAAATATATTAGACTTAATATTTTAGTCACATTTATGATTTTTGAAATGTATGTGCAGAATTTCAATATTTTATTAAAAAAACAGATTGGACAACAAGTTAAATATATTTTGGACCATATGATTTTTTTTGCTTAAAAACTTATCCAAAATATATTACGAACAACCCTTGTAAGAACAACTTTAAACTATATATGAACATGCATGACGGTTTCATAGTGGGGAGAGAAGGTATAATAAAGGAAAGCAAAGCCAAAGGGACATGCTCTGCAACCTGCATATACATAGTGATAAATGAAAAAGAGAAGGGCATCCAAAAGACACTACTCTTCTTTCCATTAAAATTTACTTGGTGCACATGCAAACTACTTTGGCTTGCTAAAAGACATGGTTATTAAATTCTCGGTTTTTTTGCTTTATTAAATTTATAGCAAGCCAAATTCTGTTTCATTTAGTGATTGAAACGGTGTTATAAAACAAGGGTCAGATCAGTTGGTTCGACGAGTTCAACCATGAACCAAACATGTAATTAGTCTAAGTTTTTTATCTAACTAATTTTGTATTAAAATCGGATTGACTCGGCTGATTTAAACCTAAAATCGGTGACTTAGATGGTCAGATCGGTTGGATCGCCCAAGTTAATCAAAAGTTATTTTCTAAAAAAAACAACCAAAACAATGTAATGAATGTGAAATTATGCTACATTTGCATTGCATTTAACTTGCATTTTAGGATATAATTAGGACTTTAAGATTGTTTTTAGCTTTTATTTCTCTTTACTCGAGTTGAGTGGGTGTTTTGGCTATGCTGTACAGTTTAGATGGAATGAAGCCAAAAAAAGTAGAGATTGGGTGCAAGAAAATGAAATTCGGTGTTGAAGCTATGCGAAGACCAATTGAAAGACCAAAAGAAGTCGTGGATGTTATATTCTATTCCTATTTTTTAGATTTGTTTTATTGGGCTTAGATCAATATTTTGTAATTAGGCTAAATGATGGTTCCCCCTCAAGGATGAGACACTTTACACTTTACATTACAATTCTCTAATTTAAAATTTGGTATTCTTCTCCATCATGAGTGAGTAGTTCCTTTTATTTCTAGGATTGGGGCTATGCCCTTTTACATTTAATAAACACTTGTTATTACTTCTATTTCATTGAGTGTTGTGATTTGAATCATTAAACTAAGTTTTATTCGTGTGAGTTGTCTGACCAACAAATTACACCTCTTAAATACATTGGGGAAAGACCGAGAGGTAAACTTAACTATCAAATTCTTCAGTTATTCAAACTAGAATCTAATTCACGGGAATAGTATTAGGATTCTCGGGGGTTTCTGGAATTCACCTTGGGTTGTTACAAAACGATTGGATAAAAAGATCTAGGTAAAAGATTGGATTGATAATCATATCAGAGAGTAGGTGCGACTTCAATTGAGTACACGTGTCGTAGCTCGAGAGAGGATGACACATATCAAATAGCACTTCACCCTCCCAACTTAAAGTTCATGAAAAGGGAGCAAAACAAAGATTTGTGAGTGTAAATGCGGTAAACCTTATCCTGAGAACTCTTCCTAAAATAGATTTCAATCATTTTTAATATTTTCATAATTATTCTTGTCAACTGTTCAATAGTTCTAAATTCACTTTTAATTCTCTTTGTGTTAAGTATAAATTAATTGTTATAACTAAATGAATTTTCCTCTCATCGTGGGGTCAATATTTTATTACTTGACGACATAATCGACCACTTGCGATTTGTCCTATCACAATGTCATTTTGAGATGAATTTTTTTAACTTATTTGTAATTATATCTGTCATTTGTTAACTTATACTGTGCCAAAACTTTTATTGTTTAATTAAATTTTAAACTTATGTGCACTATTTGCAATTAAAGTATAATATATATGTTGTTTGACACTTTGTCGACAATTTCAATTTGTTTGTGATATTTTATAATAGTAAAATATTTTTGTTGGTTATTTAATTAGACATGATAATGTTTTTAATTTTGAAATATGGAATTATCAAATAATGTTAGTTAATGTTATGAATTTTTAGAATTTTAATGTAAATCGAGTCAACATATCCAACTATTAATCCATTGATCCAATCAGTAACTCATTGACTCAATATTCTAACTGAGTCATTGACCGATCTACATTTAATAATACTGGATAGAAATGAAATGAGGAATTGCATTAAAAAGAAATGTCATAATTAGTTGGTATGAAGTTTGATTTAGTTATAAAAAGAACTTGATAAGTAATATTAAGGTATTGGCCACAAATTCTGTGTTTTTAATCATGATCATTAATTCAACCATTTAAAAATGTGGTGTTTTTTGTGTGGGTAAATTCAAATATGTGGGGTTGATAAGGATGACAAAAAAATATATTAGACTAGTGAGTCTCCTCAAAAAATATCCATAACTCGTAGTTATAATAATAATTTATGGATGAGTTTGAATATCATGATACTTGTCTTAAATGCACACATAGTTATAATTATTTTAAATTAAATATTTTATATATTTTATTTTAAGATTATATATTTTTTATTATTCACTGATGAATTTTAGTAATTGAACTATATTGATAAATTTTTTCGTATACATATATATTATTCATTTAATAATTATTTATATATATATATTAATTATTAAAAAATACATAAATATATATATAATTAAATTTAAAAATTCGTCAAATATTCAAAAGTACTCTGCTAATATGAATGCCCACAAATACGTGTTAATATGTACGTGGGAAAACAATAGGTATGTCCGTCCCATCACGGACCCTTAATAATTTATACTTCTCCCATCCCATTCTAATTGTAATTTAACATTTTTTATGAGTTTAAAATGTTTGCATTGATAATGTAAATTTTTTTACATTGTCAATATATCATACATCATTAATTTATAATATTTTTATTTGAAAGTTAATAGTAACTAACATATGAATGATGAAGATTTGTTGACAATGTAAAAAATATTTACACTGTCAATATATATATATTAAATCATTATTTTATATTATTGCTCAAAAACTCATTTACTTTTTTGTCTTATATTGACATTCATTAACTACTCAAATTATCTCTATTAAAAGTGAAAATAATACTAATAATTTCAAGAGACATCATAAGATATGTTTTAATCAACCTATATCATTATTTTACATTTTACTAAACATCTTCAATAATTATGTTAACTAATATGTATTATCTTTAAACTATATTAAAATGGAACTTAACGAGTGTATTTGTTTATATTATATATATTACTTTCCACTAACCTCTCTCATTATATTCAAGAGGCCTCTAGGAATTTCCAACTAATATTTGGATAATTCAAACGATGGAATGAACTTGTACCATAGGAACTGATGTAAACCTCTTGGGTTTAGGTTTATTGCTGCAATTGTTCTTGGATGGTGTATCACTTTTGGCTGAGATGGCTTGAATCATGGCCTAGGCTAGCTTTATTTTTGCCGAGACAAATTGTAGACAAAAGCTGGTCTGGACAAATTGCTCTTGGACCGAGCCAATTTGTGGACTAGTGTTGTTTGGCCAAGTCAAGATTCAGTCCTGGCCTAGGCTGACTGTTCTGACTGTGTCTAGGTGTTTCTGGCCCTGTCTGGCTGAGTCTGGCCTGGTCTGCTGATTCTGTCCGAGTCTGTGTGATCCTGGCTTGGTCTACTAACGCTGGCCGAGTCTGTGTGATCCTGGCCAAGGCTGGCTTGGTCTGGCCGAGTCTGGCTGGGTCAAAATTGGTTTTGACCGAACCAAATGTTGTTTAGGCCAATTTTATTTGGGCAGCGAAGATGTATTTGACAGGATAAAAGAAATTGAGAAGATTGAAAGGTAATGGCGCCACAAACAATTCAGTAGTTTGATAAACGAAGTGATAACCGCTACAAGGAAGGATCCTTGATAAGATTGATAATTATTGGTTCCACCAAGAATGATTTTTGGAGCCTATGCTCAACTAAAGAGGAAAACAATTCCAATTCAACTTTCAACTTAACTTCTTTATTCCATAGTGCACGTTGCTACATTTATATGATGGCTAGCCATACTTGGCCTCCAAGTAAAGACAAGAAATTAAAACACATTAAAGCCTAATTCATGGCTATCCAACATTGGATACCATGATTCCTATGAACTTGCACGAAATACATGGGTATATTCATGCCACTAACGACTAGGCAACTTAAGGAATTCTACACATGCTTATTGCCTACATTATTACATTAAAGACAAATAATGAGTAACATAAGATGCCATTTCTTGTTCTTCCTTGTGCTCCACGGTTTGAATGAGTTTTCATGAGCCTTGGATTCCCTTCTTCTATTGTCGCACGTGTGCATGATGGTATTGAAGTCTTGGACACATTAGATACCTTTCTTGCATTGATGCCATATTGATTTCATGGCTAAGCATTGAATCATATGAGTTAACCATGGAATAATTCCTTCATTAAGTCTCTTATGGCTAACATAAATGTTGGCTTTATCATATGATTCCATTTGAGTAATTCTTCATATTGTCCACGATTTCTTGGGTCATTGAAGGCTAGAAACCTTGGATTATATTCACCATTGAAGTTCACGGCCTTGAGAGTCATAACTTTAAGTGCATGATTGAAAACATGTCATAATTAAGGGTGGAAACAGGCCAGGCCAGGCCAGGCCAGGCCAGGCTTTGCCTTAAACAGACCCAGCCTATATAGTATGTAGGAGCTTGGGCCTGGTCTGTTAGCCTGTTTAACAAAAATTTCAAAGCCTAGGCCTGACCTGTTTAAAAGCCTGGCCTGACCTGTTAGCCTGTTTTACTATATCATCTTGAAATAGGTCATCATATCTACATTTAGATAGGTTAATATTCCTACTTTTAATTAGACTCTTCTAACCCTAACAATTAAATTATATTTTTTATATTAATATTACATATGTATAATAATATTACTTATATTAAAATTGTATAATATGAACATATTACATAATATAATTAAATAGGCCGACCTTTTAGGCTTAATAGGCCTTTTGGATGGCCTACAGCCTGGCCTATTTAACTAAATAGGCTTTTCAATTGTGTCTGGCCTGTTTACGAAGAAAGCCTGACCTGTTATAGGCCAGGTAATAGGCCCCTGGTAGGCGGCCTGACCTGTATCCACCCTTAGTCATAATGCCCTCATAAAGTCTCCACGGCCATAATTGAATGTTGATCAATATGGATTCCTATCTTCAATTGGTCTTCACGGTTAGCATAAATGTACGCATTGTACTCTTGATTCTTCATGGTCAAGAAGTATGGCAAATGGGCACACGACTAGCTCATGGTCTTGACTTGCATTGGATTCCCAAACATAGAGACTTTCCCAAGTGTCTTTGAGCTACACGGCTGGAAAAGGCTCCCAACGGCTAGCCCCCACACAAGTAACCACATTTCCTCCATCATTTAATTATGATGGTTACACTTTAATGGCATTTTTACTCATGAATTACAAGGCAATTTATTGAAATTAAAATAATTAAAATATGCTGAAAGTAATTAAATTTAAGTGCAAGGGTGTGCCAAAATATTGCTCATGGGCCCCACTTATTTATTGACCTAGATAGGCCAAATTATGGCTGGGCCAAAGTTGCCACACCAAGCTAGCCAGATTGTGCGCCCAACGCCTGGCTTAGTACTTTGCCACGCTCAGCTGGCCTGTGTGCCACGCCCACGCCCAGTTTGGTGCGTCTTGTCTCGGCCAGGCTTGGTCCTACGCCGAGTGTCTGGTTCCATGCATCAGGGTGGGTTCTATAGACCCAATGTGTAGATAATGAATCATTGGATTTTCTACCCCAAATGCATATATAATATGTCCAATTCTGATTAACGGTTCTAAAGTTATACCCAAATTATAAAATCAACAACAAAACTAGTCACTACTTGTTTGTATCTCACAACCAACAGGACGGTAACTGACTATGGTGCTTCCAGCATTCAATATGTGATGAAAGAAGTGTTGTAACAAAGTTTCAAGCAAAAATTTCAACCACAACTATATTAGCAAACATACACTTGAATCAACCAACATACACCCGAATCAATCAACATGCAAATGACTAAACAAGACAACAAACATCAAACAATAAATAGAACATGCAGTTTTTGAAACCCAAACATAATGTTTATTCTAAGACACACACTAAAATATACTAAGAACCTTTGACAAGAACCGATAGTCCCCAACAGCCGCGCCAAATTTGATCGAGGTCGTACTTGATACAAATAATATAACAATTAAAAACTGCAGTACTAGGAAGTGACTCCTAGGTCGTTTCCTAATGATTATCTTTCAAGAAAAACTCCAAACACCTTATACTCACACACACAAGGGGGTTTTGTTATTGGATAGTATGATCATAAAATAAATTCAGAAACAGTAGTTAAACAATGTAATAAAACGACTAAATACATTTGGTTCGTTTGTTCACAACTCAATCCTCAGTTTCAAAAGATTAATTTCAGATTCCAAAAACTCAAATTCCAAACATCATCTTTCTAATTTGCACAATTTCACAACTTAAACATTTAAATAAGCGAAATCAGAATAGTCATGGAACATTAACAAATTCACACAAACTAAGTGTTCATGCACTAGAGAGTAAATTAACTAAACAAAGATAAACTCACAAACCAGTTTCCAAACAATAGGATTAAGCAACCATATTCAGAAATAGGATAGAGAAATCAATAGTAAAGAAACCGAAAATGCATTAATAACAAAACCTCAAGAGTTGTGATACGTTACCAAAGGAATTTAGTCTACAAGTCTTCCATTGAGTGGAAGAAACAACAAACGAAGAAGAAGTGAAAACAAAAAATGAAGGGCAAAGTAAACCCTAGCAAAGCAAAAGAGAGGAAAACAAAAAATGTAAAGTAATGGAATGAAGAGTGTTGGAGTGGAATTCGGGTTCTCTATTTTACAAAGAGTAAAACAAAAAATAGCCCCAAAACTAAAACCAAATTTTACAAATAAAAATACAATCTTCACTTCAACACATATCCTCCACTTTCATAATTCCCAAAATATCATTGGTGCCAAATATGATCTGAAAATGATAATAGATTTAAGCAGGCCAAAAAATCCCAAATTAACTCATTTAGGAATATTAGTCTGATACAGTCTATAACACTAAACCAAGTGAAACAAAGTCAATTAGGCACCAAGAATCATCAATCATGCTAAATTAAGGTTATGAATAGTGTGTAATATACTGTTCATCAGTCTTCTTTCTATTAGAACAAAGAGGAATGATTGGAGAAAAATTGAGAGAGGAATGAATTGACTTGATTGAAGAATGAAAAATGTGTGTTAGTTACAATCTATAAATAGAAAGTCTATTTATAGTAACCAAAACTACTAACTCCTTATCTAACAAAACTTAAATTTGAATTACAATTCTAACACCCCCATGATTCAAATTCATCAACAACAATCAAGAACAACAATAATAACACTAACACTAAGAGGTTGAAAAATCAATCTTTCAAGCTTTGTATTCCAATCTTCTTCATCAATTCTCTAAATCTATCTATATTCAATGGCTTTGTTATGATATTTGCCGATTGAACTTCGATTTAATAATGAACCAACTTGATTCTCCCTTCTACTACTTGATGTCTCAAGAAGTGATACTTAGTCTCAATGTGTTTACTCATACCATGAGAAACCAGATTCTTTGCCAAATCAATGGTTGATTTGATGTTTACAAGTAGTTCCATAACAACTTCACTTTCTATACCCAGCTCTAGTAAGAAAGAGGAAATCAACAGTGCCTGGCAAGCAGTGTGACAAGCTGCTATGTATCCAGCTTCATATGTTGAGAAAGCCACTACTCTTTGCTTCTTTGAGCACCATGAAATTAGAGATCCATCTATCATAAAGACATACCTCATAATGCTTTTTTTGTCCATCACATCACCACACCAATCTGAGTCAGAGTAGGCCACAAGATGTGAGCTAATCTTCTCACCTTGGTGAGGGAATACAATTCCAAAATCCAGAGTTCCTCTTAGGTATCTTAGAATCCTTTTGGCTGCTATCATGTCAGAGTGTCTTGGATCACTCATGAACTTGCTGATCATGCCTACACTGAAGGAGATTTCTGGTCTAAAGTGACAAATGCACCTTAAACTTCCCACAATTTGCCTGAATAAAGTTGCATCAATAGTGGCTTCACTCTCAAATTGATCTAGCTTCAAGTTTATTTTTATGGCGTTTCTGAGGTGTTTTAGTTCAACATGTTGAACTTGGTTAGTATCTCAAGCATGTATTTCTATGATGTATGAATAGTCATTTTTCAGTGTATTGAAATCAAGACCAAGGAATAATGAGAGCAGGCCTAAATTAGTCATCTCAAATTCACCTTTGAGATTGCTCTTTAGGACTTATATTCCCTTTGAGCTACTCCATGTTATTACAAGGACATACACATACAAGCAAATGCTCAAAGCTCCACTATTTTGATCTAAGGACTTGATGTACATGCCATATTCTACTGAACATTTTTGGAATCTTGAGTAAGAGAGGAACTTGTCAATATTCTTGTTCCATGATCTAGGTGTTTGTTTTAAACCATATAGAGCATTCTTTAGTCTAAATACCATGTCCTTATTTGCCTTTGCTGATGAATCAAGGAGGTTGATTGACAAATACTACTTCCTTTAATGGACCATTGAGGAAAGCTGACTTCACATCTAATTGCCATAATCTCCACTTCTTCCATCTAGCTAGAGCCACCATGAGTCTTACTATATTCAATCTAGCAACTGTTACAAACACTTTAGAGTAGTCAAGTCCCTCCTTTTGCATACATCCATTTGCAACTAATCTTGCTCTGTGCTTTGCAATTGTGCCATCTGGTTTTAACTTGACCTTACCGATCCACTTGACTACTATTGGAACCTACTTAGTAGGCAAGGTGACCCATTCCTAAGTGTCATTCTTCTCTATAGACTTGATCTCTTCTAGCATTGCTTCTCTCCAAGTGCTACTTGAAATTGCCTATTCAAACCTTACAAGTTTAACATCAGCTAATAGAGCCAGGTGTTGGACAAGATCTACTTCTGAAATTATTGCATCATTTGAATACAGTTGAAAGTCTCTCAGCGTAGATGGGAATTTGTTTTTGTCTTTGTGGTCTTTCACCAGCTTCATGACATGTCTCTACAATTGTGTCTAGCACTTATTCTTCTCTTGATAATTCATCATTTTCCCAATCCAATTGCAGACTTGTTACTGTTGAAAGGTTTATTTGGAGGTTTCCCCTCTCAACAAATCATCCTGGTAGTAGTGCCAATTTGTTAAAAGCGGAAATTCCCTCATTTCGGTGTGTTTTCTTTTTATTTGATTAAGTAAGTGAAATCGGTTTCATTCTTTGTTCGTCATCTCAGCTTTGTTGAAATAAATTCCAACGCTGGTTTAATGGTTTCAAGAATATTCCAGTTACAACTTACTTCTAATAATCATGTCAATAAGTTATTCATTCTTTGCCTCATCTCGGCTTTGTTAGAATAAATTCTAACGTCGGTACAATGGTATCAAAACAATCCCCTATTACATAATCAAGTACCTTTGAATACCATCTCGATTTTGCGGAATAAATTCCAATATCGGTTTAAGGGTATTATAATATACAAAAGTGATAAATAATTAGTTGTTAGAAACAAATAAATAAATAAAGAACAAAAGAATAATAAATTTAAGTGACCTTTATTTATTTACTCCCTTTCAGGTTCCTTTTATTAACAAACCAAACTTCTTCCTTGGGGAATGTTGATATTAAAGAATAAATAAATTGCGGAATGTAAATAACAATAAATAAAAGTTAGTAAGTTAGCTT